>NC_142136.1:42277803-42580833 GCF_024610735.1 Ursus americanus
GAATTCTCCATATATAACATCATATCATATGCACACAAAACATTTCTACTTCTTCCCTTCAAAAATGCATGCTTTTTATTTCTTTTTCTTTACTGATTGCTCTGACTAGGATTTCTAGTACTATGTATTATGTAGTTATGTAGTATAAGTCCTATAGTCTTGCTTCACTCTTCTTCATTCTTTTTCTTTTACCCTCTCACTGGATAATTTCAAATTTCCTTTCTTCTAGTTCACTGATCCTTCCTTCTGCTTCATTGACTCTGTTGCTGAAGCTCTCTGTTGCAACTCTGTATCTGTTGATGTCATGTTAGCTGATTACCAGCCATGGTGGGAGAATTTACACCACAAAAATCATCAAATATTATAAATGATTGTATCATTTCCCCCAGAAGCTGGCATTAACCATTTTCCAACATACCACTAGTTTGGACACATGAAATAAAAAGGATAACAGTATGAAATAAAGTTTGAGTGATAAGCAAGAACTCAGAACAATTAGCCCTTACTTAGGAGTTTTAGACCTTACCTTAAGAAGAATGGAAAGGTTCTGGTATTCAATGGCATACAACATTATTAATTTGCAATTTGAAGATACCACACTACCTGCAGTAAGGATGATGAATTGGATTGAGAAACTAGTACCTGCAGAGCCATCAGTTCAGGGGTCTAGAGTAGCCCATGAAATTAAGAATATTAATTTAGACTAGACTGATAGCAGTGAAGGTACAACAAGGTGAACAGGTAGAATAACTATTTAGGAGATAACAAAGATTGAAATCAGAATGGATTAGATAAGGGGGTGAAAGGGAGTGTGACATGATAGATAATTTACAATTTGACAGATGGTAGTGTTGTCCCATGATAATACAGGAATGTGGAAAGGTGGCCCACTTGGGAGAAGGCGCTGTATGGGTCTTTAATTTGTTTGACATACTACATCTAAGGTATCTTTGAACTACTCAAGTTTTGTTGAGTAGGTTGTTACTTTATTTTTTTGTTCTCTGGTGATCTTAAGGAACATGCAATTACCCATCGAATTCTAGTAATGTAAGTACTGTCTGCTGGGAATCCTCTGTTTCTCAGAAATCATATAATTCTCCCCAAGCATCTGGATGCTTTGGAAATAAAATAATAACCAAAATATCATGTTGTAAATCCACATTCAGAGAAAGAGATTATTAATAAAGGTAAATTAGACTTTATTCTACATGGCCATATGCCCATCTAAATAGCAGGCATTCAATTACTGTGAGAGAGAAGGCCAGATTGGATACTGGGTGAATGCTATCATATTTTTGAAGGTATATTTCACTTAGATCACGAAGAATCCTGATAAACTGCTTTAAAGTAAAATTAGGCTTGAAATATTCAGATTTGGCGACAGAAACGTAATCATTCTTGCTTGGAAAATGGCTATATAAATGCTGATAAATGTTTGCCCATTCACTCTCCATTTTCAGGGGTGAATGCAGCTTACCACTTTGCTATATGAGAGCACAGAAATTCATATATGTTGCAAACCATTTTGCATCACTTATATCCCAATTACCCTTTCCTAAGGGCACAGTATGAGATTCTCCCATTAAACTAATGCCCTTGGCTGTTATTTGATTTGGGAGATAATGAGTTTCCTTAAAAATTTGCTTATAAATCTTTTTTCGAATATGTAACATGTAGCAAATAGCACAACTGACATTTGAATTATGTTTCATATCTAATCTTATTTGATCCTTGGTCCCCAAAGCACTATTACTACACACGCTGGTGCTCAGAAAATAGAACCAGAGAATCCAAAATGTTTGCCCAATGTTTAAATACCCACCCACTTGGTGAAATCAGACTATATATTCTTTATTATGTCACAACTGATAGAACATTATTAATCCAAACTAACTGTGTTATTTTACTAATTTCAAATCAGAAGTCAAGTTCATACTCTATTTCCAAAGTCTTGAGATGATCACTAGTAAATGCACTGAGAGATAAGCAGGATCTGAAAATGTTAGTCTTCAATTCCAGGCTAATTTTTTTTTTATGTTTTATCATTAAGTAAAGGGAAATAATTGTACACTTATGGTGAGGAAATACAAAATGAAACCAATATTTTAGGAAACAAGGTTTTTAACAGTGTAGATAATGTATAGTGTGCATGACAACTGGCTTTCAAACAGTAGTAATGTGAACAGAAAGAAAGTTAGTGGTTAGATATCATGGAAGGAAATGAAGGGCAGGATGAATGACTGCACTTCTGGAGTAAATATTTAGAGGAAATGACGACTGATCAGGGAAGGGAAAGACTTCCAGAATGGGAGAAAAGACCTCTGAAAATCTACATCTCAACAACAAAAGCAACAACACTGACAAAACTAATCAAAACCAAAAATTTCAGAATTCTTGAAATGAAAAGAGCCCAACAATATAGAGAATATTTATTCAAGAAAAATAGCTGTCTAAGCAACAGAGTCATAGCATTTTAATTTGACTTCATCTCACCCCTCTATTTTCAGCTCCACTGTAGACTTAGAACCTAGAGGCCAGGAACTGGAGTAGCTGTGAAAACCTGGATCCAAGGAGCCACTGGAAGAGGCAGAAAGATCCACAGTTCTCACCAAAGCTTAGATTCCCAGATAATTGTCACTACATGAGTTCCCAGGTAGCTTGCTGTAAAGCTCCTCTCTCAGGGCTTGTTTTATCTGACTCAGACCTTGTCACTATTTGAAAGCCTATCACCAGAGTGCTTGATGAATAAAATCAGGAGATATTGTTTCATACTGCAGCTACCTCGACTGCCATTATTGGTAGCCCAAATGACCAAAAGCTGAAAATGAAAAATTGGGGAATGAGTTGTCCATGAGGCTCCAAGAAGTTTCTGGGAATCTAAAATTCCAAAAGCATGTCCAGAGCTATGTGCATACCCAGGAATGGCCCAAGAAAATCCTAATCTTTCTTTCTGGCTGACACTGAGGCTCTATGCAGGAAGCAACTGAAGGCTGAGGCAAAGCTGTAAGTTGCCTGCCGGGATGTGGAAAGTATGTCCCCAAACACACAGAGCCCCTCAAAAAAACCTAGGAGACATACAGGTTCAAGGCATTTTTTAAATCTCATTTTTAGCCAATCACTAAGTTAATCAAGCATACACTCCAATGATTACACACAAAAAAAGTACACACACTTTGAAAAAATTTGATCAGGAAGGTCACTAGAAAACAAACAGTCACAAGAACAACAGACCATAAGGAGGCTGGCATATGTGTTTAAAATCTGCAGTGTGGGCCAGCAGGTTCAAGACCAGGAGAGCTGGGGTGCCTGGGTGGCACAGTCAGTTGAGTGTCTGATTCTTGGTTTCTGCTCCGGTCATGATCTCGGGGTTGTGGGATCGAGCCCCATGTCAGACTCCATGTTGAACATGGAGTCTGCTTATGACTCTCTCTCCATCTCCCCTGCCCCTCCCTCGCTCTCTCTCTCTTAAATAAATCAATATTAAAAAAAAAAAAAAAAAAAGACCAGGAGAGCTGATAGTGCAGTGCCAGACTGAATGATGACAGGCAGAGACCTAGGACAGATGATGGTGTGGACTAAGTCTAAAGGCAGTCCACTGGAGAACGTTTCTCCTGCTGCAGGAGCCTAGTCTTTTTGTCCTGTTCAGGCCTTCAGCTGATTTAAAGAGGCTTATCCCCACCTTGGAGGGCAATCTGCTTTACCCAAAGTTCACTGACTTATATGTTAACCCTATACAAAAATACCCTCCAAGTTTACACACAAAATTATCCATTTCAAGTCCACCCCTTGTCCATTTGGCTTATCTTTAAACCATACTTAATTTCCAAATAAAGACAATAACAAGGTTATACTTCCATTTTACATGGTACAACTATCCTGCATACAACCCAAACTGCACCATCCCTCTCCCCAGAAGAAGGCAAAATACCTAAATGATGTTTATTCTTATCCTTGACATCCCCATAACTGAAATACCATGATATAAAATTAACAATACTCAAATACTATGATATAAAGTCCATACATCTTTTGCTACATGGTAAGGGGATAAGAGCGAGAAGAAAACAAGATATACACTTTAACAAATTCATAATAAAATAGAGAGGAAATATTCATGAAAATTATAGAACTTGATTCTGTCGTTGGTCACACAGTCATAGCTGATATTCATAACTACCATTTCCAACTATCCATTCTGTACGCCCCTTGACTTTATTAAGCAGTTTTGCTGGTCATGGTTCTTTACTGGTAGTGTGACCCAAGCATTCACTTCTGAAGGGGTCTGGCCCATTAAAAGTCCTACCTGAAGTGCCCTAAGCACATAGCATGGTAATACTAAGATACCCTCGTATGTCTGTGTTCCACACATACTTTTTCTTGCCTCCATTGTGGAAAACCAGTCCAATTCCCCTTCATAATCAGGATAAATCACCCTAGCCAACACAGTAACTCCCTTCTATGTCTGTTAATTCAAAGACATGAGGAATCTAAAATGGCTGAGTGGCAGTATTTACCTCCCATTCAATTCCTCCCTTTGGAGCTAAGACCTTGAGGCCCACAGAGCATACAGTTGTGGGAACAGGAAGCCAAAATTTCACTACTTGAGCACTAAGGATAATAGAGTGGTACTACTACTATTTCTACCTCTTTTCTTTTTAAGATTTTATTTATTTACTTGACAGAGAGAGAGAGCACAGCAGCAGGAGCAGCAGGCAGAGGGAGAGGGAGAAGCAGGCTTTCCACTGAGTAGGGAGCCCAATGTGGGGCTCAGTCCCAGGACGCAGGATCCTGACCTGAGTCAAAGGCAGATGCTTAACTGAATGAGCCACCCAGGCACCCCCTATTTCTACCTCTTGATTCCTGGACCCATGCATCCTGGTTATTGGATAAGCAGCACTGTATATTAAACACTGATTAAAAGCCTTCTAGAACCTTGTCTCAGCCTAGAAAGTATTGCCACCTAGCTGGTGCTCTGAGTCTTCGAAAAACAATCCCGCAAATCTAACAAGCCAGCTGCCTCAGGATGGTGGGGAACATGGTAATACCAGTGAATTCAAGAGCAGGAGCCCATTTCTATACTTCATTTTCTGTGAGGGTAGTTGTTTGATCAGAAGCAACGTGTGTAGAATACCATGACAGTGGCTAAGACATTCAATAAGGCTATGAATGGCAGTTTAGGCAGAAACACTTCATACAGAGAAGGCAATTCTGTACCTACAGCATTAATTCCAGTAAGAATAAAACACTACCACTTCAGTGATAAAAGTGGTCCAATGTAATCACCAGGTAGCTGGCCAATCACCCTGGGAAATGGTTCCACACTGGGGACTCCATGTTGGTCTCTACCTATGGCAGGTTGAGAGCTCAGCAGTCGCTATAGCTAGGTCAACCTTGGTGAGTCTAAACTCATGTGTAACTTACATCCCTGCCACCATAGCCATCTTTTTCATGAGCCCACTGATTAATGACAGGGGTAGCTGCAGAAAGAGAGGCTGACTAGTCTTCATAGAGGTAACCTATGCACCTGATTATTAAAATATTCCTCTACTGAGGTCACCCTTTGGCATTGACAAGGGACATAAATATATTCATGATTTTGCCTATTCAGAGAGGCCTATCCACGTTCTCTTCCCCAGACTTTCTTGTCACAAATGTTTCCACTGTATTTCTTCTAAGTTCCCAATCATCCAGCCAAACCATTGGCCACAGCCTGTGCATCAGTATATAACTGCACATCTGGGCATTTCATCTTCAGAGAAAAATAAACAATCAAGTGCACTGCTCAAAGTTGCCCACTGGAATGGTTTCTCTTCACCACTGTCCTTCAGGGATGTTCCAGAATGGGGCTATAGAGCTACAGCTGTCCACTTTTCTAATGGTGCCTGCATACTATGCAGACTCATTTGTAAACCAGTCCTAAGTGTTTCCTTCCTCTTTCAGGTGATCATAAAGAACTCTCCACGAGGCTATGGGTGCAGGCTGGGAGAGAGAAGGTAGCATGGCAGGGCTGAGAACTTGCACATTTGGGCCCCTTCTTCATGTACCTTACTCGTGCCTTTAAGGTCTGCTCAGGCCCCATCTCATAAGTACCATTTCCATCTGATGATAGAATTCTGTTGTGCATGCCCAACTTTATGACTTGGTAGGTAAGATAACACCCAGTTCATGATGGGCAGCTCAGGCTGCATGGATAATCAGTGGCCCATGATCAAGCATTCAGTTTTTACTATGGACCAGTAGAAAGCCAAGAACTGTTTCTCAGAAGGAGAGTGAGTAGTTATCTGTGGATAACAGGCCTTTCTCCAACATCCTAAAGGCCTACACTATGATTCACCTATCAGGGACTGCCAAAAACTCCAGAGAGCATCCCTACCTGCCACTGATACTTCAAGCACCATTGGGTCCGATGGATCATATGGCCCAAGTGGCAGAGCACGATGGCCTGGACCTGTTGCAGACCCTTTTTTTTTTTTTTTCTGGGCCTCAATATCAGACACTTGGTATATGGCCAGAGTAACACATTCAGATGAGGAATATGTTGCCTAAACTCCAAAGAGGCCCACTAGACACTGTCTCTCTTTTGGTTGTAGGAGGGGCCAGCTTCAACACTTATCTTCTACCTTAAAAGAGTATGCCAGTATGCCACACATCATTGCAACCCTAGAAACTTCAGTATGGTAGAAGGCTCCTGAAATTTTGTCAGATTTATTTCCTAACCTCCTGGCACGTAAATGTCTTATTAGTAAGTCTAGAGTAATTGCTACTTCTTCCTCATTAGGTTCAATCAGCATAATGTCATCAATGTAATAGACCAGTGTGATACCTTGTAAGATAGAAGGATGATCAAAATCTCTGCAAACTAAATTATGACATAGTCTGGAGAGTTGATATACTCCAAAAGTAGGACAGTGAAAGGATATTGCTGGCCTTGCAAGCTGAGAAATAAATGCTCCTGGTGGTCTTTATTAATAGGGATTGGAGAAAAGAAAAAAAAAAAAAAGCACTTGCCAAATCAATAGCTGCATATCAGGTATCAGGAGAAGTGTTAATGTGCTCAAACAATGAAACCACATCTGGTACAGCAGCTGCAATTGAAGTTACCACATGATTAATCTCACAATAATCTACTGTTATTCTCCAAGATCCATCTGTCTTCTGCACAGGACAAATAAGCAAGTAGAACAAAGATGTGGTAGGAATCACCACCTCTACATCCTTCAAATGGTGGCACTAATCTTTGTAATCCCTCTATGAATATGGCATTGCTTTTGGTTTGTTATTTCTCTAGATAGAGGCAGTTCTAGGAATCCAGTTGGCCTTCCCTGCCATATTACCCTTATTCCATAGAGCAGTGAACCATTCTGCCAGATGCTGAATATCTCTATCCAATTATGCATTTCAGAACCAGGGATATCAGCGACCCATGGGCCCACTAAGAGATGGATCTAAACTAACACTGCATTGATCACCTGACCTCTATAAGCCCCTCTTCTGTGTGAACAACAGTGATGTTTGTGTCTCTTGGAATTAGTGTCAGTTCAGAGCCAGTACCCAGTAGCCCTCAAAATGTTTGATAGATTATTTCCTTTCTCCCCATACACAGTTAACCTGGTCTTAAATTCCTTTGGGGAAGGCTAGGAGAAGGACCAGAAGTAAACTTTTGGCAGTGTACCGAAGGTCCTTTCTCAAGGGAACCCAGCAACCTCTTCATTCAAGGGGTTCTGGGTCTACAAACTGACTCGAGTCTAGGAATTGATTGATGGGGTCATTACTATCTGTTTTATGATTCAGACTAGAGTCTGTTCAGTCTAGAACTGCCTGTTTATATAAATCAGATAAGAATTTAGTAGGCTTTCTATTTCATTTCTAGCAACACCATGATCAACTAACAAATCCTCTAATTCTACATGAGTCAGACTATTCTGATTGCTGCTTTGACTCTGCTGTCCATTACTGTAACCATGTGTTGAGTACCACCACTTGGCCCCTATCACCCCAGGATCCAATTACTCCCGCTGCATTTAGGTTTCCCAGTTCAGTGACCACAGTTCCTACTATAAGTTCTACCTTCAGAAAAGAGCAATCATAGAACTCTTCAAGAATGCTGGGGCTTCCTTCACAAATTTTTCTCACAGTCATGGTGAAAGGTATGTCTTCGGGACCCTGTCAGTTGGGTCAGTACTTAAAATGACAAATCCACTCTAACACTCTAATATCCCCAAGCCTTTGAGTCACTTCTTCTACAATGAACCACAGCAGATCTGGTATTTCTAGCTCATTCATTGTGGGCCAACTTTCAACACTTGTTTAAGCCAAGAAAACTGTTTCAGCCCTTTCTAATTCCCTAATCTACACCATTAAATTTAGAATTAGAATCTCTGGCTTATTGGGCCCATATCAATAAATTTGGCCTGACCTAACTTCATGTTCCTTCCATTATTATGCCATATCCTTAATATCCATTCCCACACATATCCCCCAGAATTCTGTCCATATAAATTAGAAAACTCAAGTAGTTATTTTGGAGTGTAGTTCACCCTCCTCATTAATCAGTTACATTTTGTACTTCTCCTTTTGGGGATCTGCTGGTTATTGAATCCAGTTATAGATCTAAAGGCAAAGAAGGTGATGGGGTTGGTTCCTGAGGAGAATCAACATTTTCTTATATGGCAAGTGCTTCAGGGGAGGGTTTCCTCAGGGAATGTAGAGTTAACCTCCTCACAAAGGGGTGGAGAGGCTGCTTCTACTGGCAAAGATTCCTCAGAATTTAGAGGCTCAATGTCCTCAGCTTCATTCAGTCTTCCTACACGTGCTGATACTGCGTCTCAGGATCCCATTCCTTCCCAATCAATGCTCTCAATTAAACAGTAGATGTCCTGTGACGCTGCGAATTCAATGTGCATTGTAGCTCAGCCACTTACAAGATAAGATTCTGGGCTTGGTTTTCGACAATTTCAGCCCTGTGGCTATAGGAGAATCTTTCAGTGCAGACATAGAAGCTTTCCAGTTATTTATGCAGCACTTGAGCTGGGAATTTTAATCCCTGAGCTCATCCTTTTGTTTCCTCACTTTGGTGATATCAGTAGCATCCACCCAATTCCATTAAAATGGTATAGTTTGAAAAAAATACTTGAAAGTATCATATACATGGTCACTCATGTCCTTGTTTCTTATAAATGTTTGATTAAGAATATTCAATGGTGGGGGCGCCTGGGTGGCTCAGTCATTAAGTGTCTGCCTTCGGCCAGGCGTGGTCCCAGGGTCCTGTGATGGAGCCCTGTACCCGGCTCCCAGCAGGGAGCCTGCTTCTTCCTCTCCCACTCCCCCTGCTTGTGTTCCCTCTCTCGCTGGCTGTGTCTCTCTCCGTCAAATAAATATATAAAATCTTAAAAAAAAAAAAAGAATATTCAATGGTAGATATTTTGTATAACTCTATTGCCTATCACACCATGGATATACTCTCTCTACTACTGGGAATAGAGACATTACTCTCAGTACCAAAATCTGTATTATTTAGGGTTATCCAGAGAAATAGAACTAATAGAATGTATTTGTGTGTGTGTATATATATATACACACACACACAGATTTATTATAAGAAATGACTCATTATGGAGGCAAGGAAGT
Organism: Ursus americanus; assembly: GCF_024610735.1. Classification (NCBI taxonomy): domain Eukaryota; kingdom Metazoa; phylum Chordata; class Mammalia; order Carnivora; family Ursidae; genus Ursus; species Ursus americanus. The sequence goes on from NC_142136.1 coordinate 42,287,431, forward strand.
CTAAAATCTGCAGTGTGGGCTGGCAGTCTCCAGACTCAGGAGAGCTGATGGTACATATGAAGTTTGAAGGCAGTCTGTTGAAGAGTTTTTCTCTTGCTTGCTTGAGGAGACTGGTCTTTTTCTTCTCTTCAGGATTTCAACGGATTGGATGAAGTCCATCCACATTATGAAGGGCAATCTGCTTTATTCATAGTTCACCAATTTAAAGGTTATTCTCATGCAAAAACATCTTCCAAAATGACACATAATGTTAACCATCAGAGATGGCATATTCAAATTACTGGGAGAAGAAAGGTCAGCCAACAGTCTTATATAAAGTAAAACTCTCTTTCAAAAATGAAGATAGAACAAAGATATTTGAAAATAAACTAAACTAAGGGAATCTATTGTTTGCAAGTTTGCCCTACAACAAACACCAAAAGGAATCCTTCAAGCTAAACTGTAAGGACATTACACAGTAACTCAAATCCACACAAATATCGACCATCAATAAAAATAACTATATAAGTAAATATAAAAGACAATATAAATGCATTCTTGTAACTCTTACTTGTTTAAAAGAAAACTGCATAAAGTAATAATGATAAAATAGCATTCATGGGCTTATGATCTATAAAGACATAATTTGTATGATAACAGCACAAAGGAGGGGGGAGGGAATGGAGCTATATTAGAGCAAAGTTTTTATATACTATTAAAATTAAGTTGGTATTTATCTAAACTAGATGGTTTTAAATTAAGATATTAATTTTAACACCCAGAGCAACCACTAAGATAATAACTCCAAAATAGTTAACTAAACAACAGAAATAAAAGTACAGAAAAAATATTTAACACAAAAGGAGGCAGAATTAAGGGAATAAACCAAAAAATATATAAATCTTATATAAAACAAAATCAAAATGGCAGAGGTAAATCCCATCATATCATTAATTATACCAAATATAAGTAAATAGCTAAATCACATACTGGAAAACATTTTACATTCACGAATATTCCCAACAATCATTAGAACTACTTTTAAGTCATCGGCTACTTTTTAAATTTTTTTTTTATTTTGTTATGTTAGTCACCATACAGTACATCATTAGTTTTTGATGTAGTGTTCCATGATTCATTGTTTGCGTATAACACCCAGTGCTCCATGCAATATGTGCCCTCCTTTGACCCATCACTGGCCTAGCCCAATTCCTCACCCCCCATCCCTCCGAAGCCCTCAGTTTGTTTGCCAGACTCCATAGTCTCTTGTGGTTCATTCCCCCTTCTGTTCATCCCTTCCTTCCGATCTCCCTGCTATTCCTTATGTTCCATAAATGAGTGAAACCATAGGATAATTGTCTTTCTCTGCTTGACTTATTTCACTTAGCATAATCTCCTCCAGTCCTGTTCACGTTGCTGCAAATGTTGGGTAATCATTCTTTCTGATGGCTGAGTAATAGTCCATTGTATATATGGACCACATCTTCTTTATCCATTCGTCTGTTGAAGGGCATCTCAGCTCCTTCCACAGTTTAACTATTGTGGACAATGCTGCTATGAACATTAGGGTGCATATGGCCCTTCTCTTCACTACGTCTGTATCTTTGGGGTAAATATCCAGTGGGGCAATTGCTGGGTCACAGGGTAGCTCTATTTTTAACTTTTAGAGGGACCTCCACACTGTTTTCCAAAGTGGCTGCACCAACTTGCATTCCCACCAATAGCGTAAGAGGGTTCCCCTTTCTCCACATCCTGTCCAACATTTGTTGTTTCTTGCCTTGTCCATTTTTGCCATTCTAACTGGCATAAGATGGTATCTCAATGTGGTTTTGATTTGCATTTCCCTGAGTCATTGGCTATTTTTATCTCCATTGCACACAAATTTAAACTGATTCAGTATCTTTTCCAAAGTTACCCATCCTTTATAGTTTGACCACTCTTAGCCAAGGATTGAGTTTATCTACAGTAAGATTTCAGTTCTAGCTTTCTATCCATGACAAATTAAACCTACAATTCACAATACTACTTGACTTACTAGGAATGAAGTCTATTTGCTTAATTTATTATTTCTTTTTAATTGAGGATAGTCACACTCAAGGGAGAGAAAAATCAAAGTCTATTTGTGTTAATAAACAAAAAGTACACCAAAAAATGCTACTAGTAATAGATTCCCATTCTACTGTTTCAATTGTTTTTTTAGAACTTTTTGGTTTTGACAATGGTATGACAGACAGCCCTATACTAATATTACCCATTAAAAATGAGAATTGATGGGTGGTGGTAAGGAGTAGATGTAGAGGATAACAGAAAATAAAAAGGAGAACAGTTCTTTGTGTTTCAGAATCTTGTTAAGCCCAACCTACTATTTAATCTAAATGTCATTCAGCAGCTCCACATCTCTTTCTGCCAAAGGTAGATCAAGGTAGTGTTGACACCTAGTGCCAAATGGCAGTGTATTAGAGAATAAAAGTGGATATTGTTGATATATTGCACAAATTGCAGGCATAAGACAAGACTGTTCCAAACAAATTAGAACACATGGTTCCCCCTACTTCCTATGGGCCACTTATATTTTTCCCTACATTGAAAGTCATAACTCACCTTTCAAGGCAGAAGACTTACACTGATCACTATTAAACACTATGCATAAATATATCAATTCAAAATGGATCATCACCTATATTGAAAGCTTAAACTATGAAAGTTCTAGAAAAACACACAGGAAACTATCATGTCCCTGGAATAAGCAAAGATTTCAAATTGGTTCATTCCATCTCCCAAACTATATAAGTCTAAGGCACAGAACATTCTTTCTCTTTTCCTTCCGGCAAAGTAATTTTTCTTACTCTTCAGTCTGAACAACAAAAATGATCCAAGTGATTTTTCTCAGGACAAAAATCTGCTTTAATGCAACGTTTAAATTTTGCCTAAAGTAGAAAGTTTAAAAACCCTGCCTTACCTGACATTAAATGTCCCTAAAATTACCACTTTAGCATGTCAACACTCTTCTCCCTGTAAAGCTGGTGTTCTCCCGGCACTGATGACTACTGAAGGCTGCTGCAGACTCTATCAGCTACCAACATCTCTGTTAAGATCCTGTGTTTTCCCTCCATTGTCCACGTCTTCCAGGCACCGTCTACCACATGATGTTTCTCTGTGGAACTGTGAGCACCGTCCTGAAACTCTGAGGGTAATAGCTGCCCGCATCCCTTCATTTACTCAGGATTATCAAAGCCTGGCTCTGGAAAGCATCTTTAAAACATTCCACTGTGCTGTATTTACAATCTCTCTGTCTTTATTTTGCGTGTGTATGTATGTGTGTGTGTGTGTGTGTGTGTGTATACACATGGATACACAAAAATATACTGTAAGCAAAATATCTTGTATTCATTCCCTTGGGCAAAATAAATTTAACATAACCTGTGTATTACTTTGATAAAGCTTACAATAAAAATAAATAAAAATAACTGACTTTTCACTTATTGTTACAGTGAGGTAATAGAATTGTGAGGTTGTAACTGACATATTGGAGGATGAGGAGAAAAGGGAGGGCAGGGAGGACGAGGAGGATTCCAATGTTAAGAGAGAGTAAGCAGACTCCTATAGAATCGGGAAAGATCTATTTCAAGGTACAGCCATGTAACAGACTGTTTTAAACAGTGTAATGGGAACAAGTGAGATCTATTTGTACTGCTAAGGAATGATATCCAAAACACTGTTAAGTAAGACAAAGAGAGGTGCACACAAGTATGCATAATATACTGTGTTTTTAAAATAATTTATATAATATATACATATTTATCTGTATATTTCTGTAAAGATACACAAGAATTGTACCTGTTGTAAACTCTAGAAGGAATGGTTTTAGTGTGTTATGAAAGCAATTTTTGCTCTAACTATTTTGTATTGTTTTATATTCTTATCATGTACAGGCATTGTTTTATAATTGTTTTTGCTTCTTATAAAAGGACCTATGGCACAACTACAAAATAATATATTTTCTCAAAATAGGAAAAAATAAATTAAACCTTACTTTTATTCCCATCTGTATCCTATGCTTATTTTAAGTAGCAAATCACTTGGTTACAGAGCGCCTCCCCACATTCCTTGGCAGTTAAGAGTAAAATTTGAACTGAATATTTAATGCCTATGATACTGTCATTGTTTGAAATGAGGCTAGTTGCAGCAGCTCATGTGATGCACCACAAAGATTTCAGAACCAGATGAAAGGTAAGTATGGAGACCGAACTGGCATATGCATGCCCTTCCCCTGATACATTCAACATTTTTTTAAACATTGTGTTGGCCAAACGGTATACACAGATACACTCACCCTCTGGATTTAAAATTCCAGTCTAGAACAAGGACTGTGTTTTTATTTCCTGGTCCTATTTTCAGAATAGATGATTTAAATTCAGTAAAAATAAATATGAAAGTCAAAGAAAGGAGAAGTAAAAGATAATTGAGAATTTTCTAATATAATTTCTATTGATGGAGTTAAAAACAGCAGGACTTAATTTGCCAGCTCATGAAAAATGTGGCCAAGTCTGAGGCAGTGAAAATCTGCACTCCAGAAGTAGATACAGCTATAGAAAAAGAAAAATAGGACGAGAAAACTTTCATTATTTTGCATAGTTTGAATGATGTAAAATTTACCCTTATTTTATTGAGCACTAAACATATGCATCCATGCATGATTCAAAATATTTGCCAAATTTTTAAGAAGATTTTATTTATTTATTTTATTTGAAAGACAGAGAGAGCATGGGGTGGGGAGAGGGAGGGGCAAAGGGAAAGGGAGAGAATCTCAGGCAGACTCCACGCTGAGTGCACAGTCCAATGCAGGGCTCAATCGCACAACCCTGATATCATGACCTGAGCAGAAACCAAGAGTGGGGTGATTAACCAACTGAGCCACCCAGTCACCCTCACATATTTTATTTAATCACAACATAAACCTCATAAACGCTGTATATTTTTAGTGGAGTCAATATGATACTAAAGCAATGTCTTCATATCAAGTGAATCAGGTTGCATTCCTGCCGGCCAATCTGTTCCTTTAAAATCCTCAGGTGGCATGAATGAAATCTTGCCATTTGTAACAACATGGGTGGAGCTAGACAGTATTACGCTAAACTAAATAAGCTAAATAATCAAATACCATATGATTTCACTCATATGTGGAATTTAAGAAACAAAACAAACATACAAAGAAAAAAAAAAAAAACAAGAAACAGACTTTTCACTACAGAGAACAGAGGGTTCCCAGAGGGGAGAAGCACTGGGTGGGGGTTGGGGGGGAGATGGATGAAATAGGTAAAGGGATTAAGAGTACACTTATGATAAGCACTGAGTACAATGTGTAGAATTGTTGAATATCTACAATGTACACATGAAACTAATATAACATTGTACATCAACTACTGGAATTAAAATTAAAACTTTATAAAAAAAATCTTCACAGTGGTTACGAACTACCAAGACCAAATTGGCCATGCGGGGATCGGTGCTAGTCATTATAGCAGCTGAGATGAAGAGCTACGATGTTCCATGTCCATTCACTTCGTGTATATAAATGTGCCTTTTGACAGGAAAGATGATTCAATAAGATAAAATGTGGAAAAGAACTGCTGGAGAAGAAAAAAACTGTCTACCATGGAAACCTTAATAAATATGCCAGCAAACATTTATTCTACACTTTTCAGTTTTGTTCCACATGATGCCTGATTATTTTGATCTCAAGACCACACACTTTTTTTTTAGCAGAATGTACTTTGAACACAGATCAAAGTAGCCTAGGGTAACCCACTTCCTCTGAAATGGATATTAAGAATGCATACATGCTTCATTATATTCACTTAAGTTAATCATTATGATATAATCACAGGCATTGCCATTTAATCCATTCTTTTAAGAGAGCAAGCTCTTATTAGTACATTACTCCTGCTCTTCATGAATGAGCCTCTGCAGAGCTGTTAAATCACCATTTATGGGTTACTGACATTGTTATTAAGGGGAAGAATAAAAATATCGTTATATGTATTTTGCCCTGGAAAGTGTCCATGATCAGTACCAAATGATGCCCTTTAATTATTTCACTATTATATTATATAGTACAATGAGTTGTGTGATAGACTGATTAATAATTTCCGTTTGAGTTTACTATGTGAACAGGGAGTGGATTAATTAACATGATTCTAATCAAACAGATTTGATCTTACAGAACAAAAACATATTTCAGCATCTCTATGAGCCATTTCTTTTACACCTTATGAATGTTTAAATGATACTCTATAGGAAACCATTGTGTAAAGTATAAAATATACCAAAAAAAAAATCCACCTTTTATGAGTACAAAAAAAAAAGATTTCCTAAAATATTATACTGGGGAAAATGATTAAATAAAATGTGTAATAAACTTGATACTTATTTACAAATAATAGAAAAGATTCACTTTTCTTCCTTCATTTCTCTGTAGTTATATTATCTTGGCACATACCTGCACCATTGATTTTTATCCCCTTTTCTACTGAATTATGGCTTCAAGGTTCAGTGCACTGATAGGAAAAGACTCAGATATGTTCTGCTTTCAGTTTATGGGGAAGTAGAATTCGTCTCACTTGGTAAACAATAAAAAGTGAGATTCTTTTTTGTAATAATTGGTACATATTTAACATATAATTATATATTACATATAAGCTTATATGTATTTTCTTTGTATTGTACAAGTAAATAGAGGTTCAATATTTTACATTATTCTAATTTACTTTGAAACATCATTTTTATCCAAATTTTACATACATAAAAAATGATCACAATAAAACTAAATTTTATTTGAGAAATAAGGAAGGGGAAGCTGGTAAAATGTAGAGATGTTAGTTCAAAACAATGGATCTTCTAAATAATCTAATCCCTTTGAGACAGCATCTCAATACCATTTTACTTTTAGTAAGTGTTTTCTTGGTCCATTAGGTCGAATCCAATTTTCATGGTCTTGTATTACAGAGAATTCTGTTCCCTCCATCTTCAAGGTTGTCTGGTTTTTATTTGATACTAGTTAGGGTTTAGTACAGCTATCTCTGGGTAAAAACGGGCAACACTTTATGACCAATGCAGGAATTGATAAGAAGACAAGAAGTGTTAAGTCACAATTTTACTACAAGTATATAAATGTGTAAATCGGTAGAAATCTGGAAATTTGATTCAAAAAATCACTAAACTGTGCTATACAAAAGTACATTTTTCTTAAGGACTCTTTTGTGACATTTCATCAGAACTGGAGGTCAGAGTTTTTGTTGAGCAACTCTTTTTCTAAATGTTATTGATTTCTTGGAGGAGGTTAAGGAATTTTTTTAAGCTATTCTTCCCAAAGTCATTTATTCAGTTAGATTTGTTTTGATTTTTATACAGGTATATTTGAATAAGAATCCTCGGGTTCTTTGTAAAATTATCTTTAATATCTTTACTTTATGTGAACCCTTGATGGAGCTGGCTTCGCAAATAATTCAGGCAAATATTTTCATATTGCAAGGAAAAAGAAAACACATTTTGAATTTCTAGATTCTGGGAACCAAGAACCTGCCCTTCTGTTTTATGTCTATGCACATTGTGTGTGCGATAAGAACACTTAAAATGAGATCTAACCTCTTGACATATTTTTTTTTTTTAAGATTTTATTTATTTATGTGACAGAGAGACAGCCAGCGAGAGAGGGAACACAGCAGGGGGAGTGGGAGAGGAAGAAGCAGGCTCATAGCGGAAGAGCCTGATGTGGGACTCGATCCCGGATCGCCAGGATCACGCCCTGAGCCGAAGGCAGACGCTTTAACGACTGCGCTACCCAGGCGCCCCACCTCTTGACATATTTTAAGTATACAATATAGCATTGTGAACTCTAGGCAAAATGTTGTATAGCAGATCTCTAGGACTTATTGATTTTCTATAACTGAAACTACATATCCTTTGAACGGCAACTCCCCACACTCTGGCAACCACCACTCTACTCTCTATGTCTATAATTTTATCATTTTAGATGCCTCATTTAACCAAGCAGAATTTGTCCTTCAGGGACCGGCTTATTTCACTTAGCATAATGTCCTCCAAGTTTATTCACGTTGTCATATATGGCAGGATTCCCTTTTTTTTTTTAAGGCTGGATAATATTCCATAGTTATGTATATACCACATTTTCTTTATCTATTCATCTATCAGTAGGCATCTAGGTTGCTTCCATACCTTGGCTATTGTAAATAATGCTGTAATGAACGTGGGACTACAGATGTCTCTTCAAGATCCTGATTTCAATTATTCTGGATATATATGGATGAATAACGACTTATATAAAATAGTCATGTGTCTTCAAGAAATTTAATATATTTGAAAAGATAAAATACAGATACATGGAAATTAATCAGATAATTTATGATAAAGATCTAGACCACAGAAAATAAATTCAGTTCACAGAAAGAAACAGTTACGGGTTTGACTATCTGGGAGTATATTTAAATACGTGTCAGAAAGAATTTTGGAAAAGGCAGATATCCAAAATAACTAATTTTGTAAAATAAATAACAGATTCTCTACAAAAGAAATCATGCCTCACAAATTTATTATGATTACTATCCTGGGATGTAGTAAGAATAATGTAAGTCATTCAAAGAAAAAAATTAGGATATTCCCTTAACAGCATTTTATCTAAAAGTATTAAGAAAAATTAAAACATAATTCCCAGTAGCTGTTTTTTCACTAATGACTCATTCAACAAATATTTATTTAATGCTATTTAATTCTAGGCTCTATTAAAAATTTTCCCATCTGTTTTTCCTCTCTACTGATGGAGTAGCCAACCTCCACCATGCCCTTAATGATCCCAGCCTCCTAGAATTCACTTTCCCATGTAAATCGCCAACACACTGTCACGGCACTGCTCTGCAGAACGAATAGGATACTGCAGAAGTCATGATAGGCTACTTCAATGAATACGTTATAAAACATTGCGGCTTCTGTCTTGAACCCATTCTCTCTTTCGCATCATATGCTCTGTTGGAAGACATAATGTGAGCAGTCATATGCAGAGGCCCATGTGGCAAGGAACTGAAGCCTCTTGTCAAGAGCCCTGGAAGGAGGTCTGAAGAGGACCCTCCAGACCCAGTCGAGCCTTTGGCTGATGGCTGAGGCAATAGCTGATGCCCTGATTGTAGCCACGTGCTAGACTGAGACAGAATCAACCAGCGAAGCAGTTTCCAAAACACTGGACACACAGAAACTTTAAAATAATAAGCGTTTGTTGTTTTGATCGGCTAAGTTTGGGGTGACTTGTGATGCAGCAATAAATAAGCAATATTTGGGTACCTGGAAGTGGCATGCTGTCATAACAAAAACCGCAATTATAGCCCTGCTGTGGACGGGGAAGACGGCTTTGCAGAGAGTGTTATGCCAGATGGAAGTGCCCTGAGGAAGCTGTTACTTGAACACTCCCAGTGTTTGACAAGGCTGTGGGTGACAGCTTCATGTAAAGGGAGGTAATACTGTTGTTAATTGGAAGAAGGAGGAGCTTTGTTATGGATGGAATAAAGCTTAGAACACTGCCTTCTGAACCTGTGTTAAGTAGAAAATTTGTCTAATGAACTGGATGATCTAACTGCTAAAACTCCCAACCAACGTGTTTAATATGCCACCTGGTTTCTTTCTGTTGTTTGTAGCAAAATGAGAGAGAATAGATAAACAAAAGGAATGGCTAATTAAAAAAAAAAAAAAAAAGGATCCATGACTTGATAGTTAAAAAAAAAAAAAAAAATTCTTAGCTTTTCCAGGCAGCAAATGATGTTATAGCTAAAAACTGGCTCCCAAGCAAACACTGTCCTGGCACTGCTCTGCGTGACTCCTAGAGTGACACAGGAACAAGCAGCAGGTGGTTTCATCCAGGGCAACGTGAAGAAACTATGATCCACGATGATGCCGAGGGGTGACTCTAAAAATCTTATGTTAGAGTGAACTGTTGATAATGGAAGAATTGACAGGATCCAGAAAATGGGATGAGTATAGGATTAAACTGGTGGAAGAGGTCAAATACATGAAAAACAGGGCAGAAGAGGAGCAGAAAATAGCAGCCACAGGAACCAAGAAAACTTGGGGAAAAGTACCAGTTCAAATGTGAGCCTTATAACTAATAAGACATTCCAGGCTTAGTTCATGAATTCAGAGCAAACACGCACATCTGTGAAAGCCAACAAGAATTCTTTAGAATGCTGGATGAAAAAACTGAAAAGGGTCAAGATCACTGTTTGGAAGAGGATATCACATAGCATTAATTCTACCACTCAAACCAGGGGCTCCCACCGTGTAAACTGGTTATACCCCAGTTGAAATCTTTGCAAGGTTGGTTCTCTTCAACGAACAGCACTATAGTGAAACGATTGTTCTGTATCATGTGCCCTATTAAGTTAGAGTGTTTCTTAATGAATTTGCAGAGGAATATTGCTAAAACAAACAAATAAAAAACTGTAAATGAACTTTCTTTGTTGCTGCTAGTTAAACCTGTTGCAACTTTCCACTTCTCTTTTGTCTAGGTATGCAGCAAAACTCTGCAATTTCACCTTAAAGACACTATTGGTTTTACAGATGCTCTCCAATCTATTTTCTTTAAGATGAGGTAGTGGTAAGCTCAGATATCAAACTTCGGTTGTAGTACTGTTCTGCTTCTAAGACAAGCATCTCCTTCCCTCTCTCCTCCCTCCCTGTCTCTCCTCAGCAGTCCGGAGCCTTGCTTCTCACTAGCAATGTTATACATTGGAGGTGGGATAGTGCTATGGCAAGCCTTGTTTCTCTGCTAAGAAGTAGAGAAGTCATGGCATGACTCCTAGAGTGACGTAGGACAAGCAGCAGGTTGTTTCATTTACTAGGTATGTTAATCAAGCAATAAGCTTGCAATACTGGCTTTGCTCAGAGGCAGAAAGAAGTGTGATCATAAATCATTTTGAATCCCTCTTCCCCACTTTTTTTCCTGAGAAAAAAAAAATTCTACTATTTTTATGTTAAATAAATAAATCTCAGAATGGTCTAAAGTACTATTCAGTCAGATTAAAGGTCCCCTAAACAGATTAAAGGTTGCCTCACAGATCCCAAGTAATAGCAATAAAACTCATAAGCAGTTTAAAGGCATTGACCCTAAATCATCTCAGAAGAAACTCAAGGTAAAAAGGAATGATCTTAAAGAATTTTGCTCTAGTGCAAAATATTCTCAAGGAGCAGAAATTTTGCCCCCACCTCCATTCCCATAAGGGACATTTGGCAATATCAAGAAACTCTTTGGCTTATCATAACTTGGAGAAGCTCCACTGGTACCTAGTGGGTGAGGCCAGTATGCTGCCAAACACCTTGTAATATACATGACTGTGCCCACAAACACAACAAAGAAACATCAAGCCCAGGGGCGCCTGGGTGGCACAGCGGTTAAGCGTCTGCCTTCGGCTCAGGGCGTGATCCCGGCGTTCTGGGATCGAGCCCCACATCAGGCTCCTCTGCTATGAGCCTGCTTCTTCCTCTCCCACTCCCCCTGCTTGTGTTCCCTCTCTCGCTGGCTGTCTCTATCTCTGTCAAATAAATAAATAAAATCTTTAAAAAAAAAAAAAAAAAGAAACATCAAGCCCAAAACCAACATACCGATAGTTTTAAAGTAGAAAATTCTTGTCTAACGGAATTACTTGCAACAAGATTCACGGAAGCCCAGCATACTAATATGTAGATGTAGATATATAGATATATTCACAGAAACATCATCAGCTTAGATGTCAAAATGGAGAGAAACAGTACAAAATAAAAACCAGATTTGAACTCTCCAAATTCTATCAGCAGGAAGCTGCTAAGAATATTCTTCAGCTGCAGACACATGCTTCCGATTATAAAAAAGGAAGATTGGACCAGTGGAACCAAGAGCTCAAAAAGAAGGTAGAGTCATGAATCATGGAGAATTAATTATTCACAGGGCTTAAGACCTAATCAAGTACATTCCAACGTTTACTCAAATGAATTTCAAAATTGTGATGGAGCGGTGACTCCTTTATGCACCCCATTTTTCCCTTTTATGAACAAAAATCTGTCTATTAGTTTTCCTGTTTCTGTCCCTATACTGTATGTTGGATGCACAGAGGTTAGATTACTTGTCTCAACAGTTCATTAAGTAAGGAGAGAAAATTCATGGAGCTGAACTTGGTGAACCGTATTCAAGAAGACTCATCTCTACCTGGTCTTAACTTAGATGGCAAGGTTCTGGATTTTGAGCTGCTGCTATAATGGAGGCCTTGGAGGTTTTTGGACACCCTGGAAAAGAATGAGTTTATTTTGCATACAGAAGTGATTATTAATAATTAAGGAACAGAGGACGAACTGTGGCAGCCAATCATCAAGATGACCCCCAGTGTTTTGCACGTCCATTATCCATGCCCTTGTGTAATTACCTCCCACGTATATCAGGGTTGATTTATATATTATTTACCTATTACTATATAAAATGTTACTAAAACTATGTGGCCTTAAGCAAGATGTATTTTTATCCTTGAGTTTCCGTAGGTCAAGAACCTGGGCACAGCTTAGGTGGGCCCTCTGCTTCAGAATCTGTCACAAATCTAATACAAGTCTTGGTCAGGGCTATGATTTCATTTAAAGGCTCAACCTTGGAAAAAGACAATTCCAAGATCACTCATAGGATGACTGGCATGACTCACTTTCTCAAAGGTTGCTGAATCGAGGCTATCAGTTCTTTTCTGATACTCCCCTCATTTCCTTGCCAGTAAGCCTCAAATGTTTGTGACAAAGGCTGCTGATAGGCTTAAAGGCTATACTAAGCAGCTCAAAGAGTCCTGAGGATTAAATCTGTAAATATAGGTTAAGTGCTAGGATAAGTAACTTAACACTTGGCAAAATCTAGGTGCCAGCCATCATTACAATTACTCAGAAAAGGAAGAGAAAAACTTTCATGCAATGCATTTATTTTTAAAAATTCACATGTTAATTGCCAGAATTCCAAAGATTATGCACATAAATGCATGGGTTATTATGAATGTGAAATGAAAAAAGAACCACCTCAGTATTATTCCTTCCTATTCATTTTCTTTCAAATTGGTAGATAATTAATTTAAGAAATTAAAACAGCAATACACTAGGTAATATTCTTATTTCTAGTTCATTAAAATAAGAGAAGATTTTAACTATATTTATAATATATTCATATAAAGTTTTTATTGGTTAGTCACAGAGCATACATCTGTTATAGCTTGACAAGAGAAATCTCCAGGGGAAAAGAAAAATATATGTACAATAAAGTACAATTATAATTGATTAAGTAGACAGTCAAGCTCATATATTATCATAAGCATGAAAACTATTTCCAGAATATATTAAGGAATTATACTAACAACTGTGATTTCCTGCTAAAATAATACACAACAAATTAGGTTTTTATGTTGAACCATAAAGTTTTTAGATGAGTAAGTTACTCATATAATGTACAGACTATCCCTGTTTTAATGACTCACACAAAATTCAGAATATTTACTTTTACTCATCATAGCCTGTTATGTAATTACTAATAACATAATGTCCAAATATCATGTTATATACACAAAAGGATTATCCTCAAATTCAATTACAAGCCCAGTTACTTAAACACAACTGCCTACATATTATTTTTTAAACTCTGTGCTAGCATATATTCATCCTTGTATGAAAAGATATTACAGATAATATAAATATATCAGGTCATTTGTGAATATAAATCTCAAATGTAGATATTTGTCAGATATATATCTATAGAGATATATATATACACACATATATTGGTGTATATATATATGTATATACATATATACACACACACACAAATCTTTCTATTTATCTATCCGCTTAATTATCTGATGCAAATTTTGCATAGTTGTTTTCAAACTCTATCTAGAAATTTCCTAAAACATTTTAATTTTGAAATATGCAAGATACAGTAGTGTAAATTATACTACTTAGATTTTTAAATAGATACTTTTATTTAACTACTATTTCTCACTGAGAGGGAAAAAAAAATCAATAAAAAAAAATCCCTGCTTTGTCAACTTACCTGTCCACATGAGTACCCAGATACTCTGAATTTCCACTTGCTATTCCAGTGTCTAGATAAATTTTTCAAGCTCCTGGCCAAGACTAATCCCATTTTTGCAACAGATCCTTCCTAAAACTCACATAATCAAGGGCATTTTTTTCTAGCACTTCTATCTTCTTTCTAGGAAATTTTTATTTTTCTCTCTATATTGGATCATCCCCATCAAAATGAAATCTATTTTTTTTCCTAGCTTACATTTTTCACATGGTCTCATATCCCATGACAGCTACCACCCAACTTCTGTCTCCCATTTACATCAAGACTCCCTCTAAGTGGGGCATCTGGGTGGCTCAGTCAGTTAAGCCTCTGACTCTTGATTTCAGCTCAGGACATGATCTCAGGGTCCTGAGATCGATCCTTGAGTCGGGCTCTGCAGTCAGTGGGGAGTCTGTTTGAGATTCTCTCCCCCTCTTAGGCCCTCCCCCCAATAAATAAATATATAAATCATAAAAGGAAAAATAAAAGTCCCTCTAAAAGGTGTCTATGCTCTGTTTCCAGTTCTCATCTCATTCTCTCACATACTGATCCCAAGCAGGCTTTCTCCTACTTTTCTTCAACAAAGATGTTACTATAAAATTCAGCAATGCCATCTATGGGTTGGAGTTTAGGTGACAGTAAGACCAGACAGAAGCTGAAAACTTGATGGGCCTGTCCGGAGTCATGGAGATTCTAACACAGAGAAAAGGATGGGGGAGGAATACCCCGGCATCTTTTCCATCCTCCTTCCAATCTTCTGTAAGTGTCACATGCTGACCCACCCAATAGAAGACAGCTTATCCAGGAACCTATCCCAATAAGTCAGCCCTCACATGAAAACAGAGCCTTTTCAAGTAAGCACAACCAATCTGGGATGTATAACAAAGGAAGAATGGGTCTCAGTGCAAACAGCCCTCAGGACTGGCTCAACAGACACTGAATGAATATTTGTGGATTCAGTAAATGATCTGAAAATGTGAATAGATGTGGAAAATATAATGTAATCTCTCTGATATGTATTAACACAATTAAATGGAAATTAACTGAAAATAGAGAAACATTCTCTGCTTTATGTATAATAAAATGCATATAATTGTTATATGGTTATAATCATGTTATAATTACATAATCATAATATATGTTGTATGTCTATATAATATATAATTATATATTTTATGTATATATATTCATGTAATTATATATTATATGTATATATAATAAAGGCTATCTTCAATAAATTTTTCTAAATTAAAAAATGCCAAAACTAAATTTTGCTTAGAAATAATAACTTTTAGCATCTACATATGTTGCAAACATATATTAATATTCATAAAACTAAAATAAACAATTCTTTGGCACTTTCCTCAGTTCAACACTTAGACCTTGGCAATAAGGTCTTATGACTTAAATAATTAAACTAATTAAGGCAAAAGTATATTTTTTGAAAAAGCATAGGGTAGAACTTTTTACTTAGCTGACCTACCAGTCCTTCCCAGGGAATGATGGGGTGGAGTGGTTGCGAAGGTGTAGTCCTTCCAAACTGAGAACATTTGAGACCCTTCTTAACACCTCTATAACTTAGGTGTTCTGAAAGTAAAAGCAACAAAGTAAAAAAAAAAAAAAGTTACACATAAGCAACAATTTATACTAGCTCCAGAATTTTTTCAGCTTTTTGATTCTGCCACTAAATGTTCAATCCTACATCAAACATCTTCTTAAAAAATAATGGTAATATTAGTGTATCATACAAATGATCCTCAGAAAATTAGCAATTGATTTCTTATCATACTATGGAGGACAGAAGACAGTGGGATGACATATTAAAAATCCTGTAAACAAAGAATTCTGTAGCCTGCAAAACTGTCCATCAAAATGAAGGAGAAATTAAGACATTCTCAGATAAATAAAAGTGAGGGAGTTTGTTACTACTAACGCGTCCTACAAGAAATGCTAAAGGGAGTCCTCCAGATTGAAATGAAAGGACACTAGACCGTAACTCAAAGCCATATGAAGAAATAAAGATCTCTACTGAAGGTAAATACACAGGCATAAATATAATCCAGTATTACTGTAGTTTTGGTTTGGAATTCCACTTTATTTCCTACAGAATTTAAAGGACAAATGAATATTAAGGAGGGCACGTGTTGTAATGAACACTGGGTGTTATACGCAAATAATGAATCATTGAATACCACATCAAAAACTAAATCAAAAACTGTATGGTAACTAACATAATAAAAAACAAACGGACAAACAAAAAACGAACAAAAAAGACAAATGAATAATTATATATCTAAGTTATTGTACACATAATAGGTAAAGATGTAATTTGTGGCAATGACAAAAGAAAGGGGGGGATCAGAGCTGTATCGGGGCAGAGTTTTGTGTGCTATTGAAGTTAAGTTGGTATCAATTTGAAACAGATTGTTATAAGTTTAAGATGTTAAATACACTTCCATGGTGACCACAAAGAAAATTTCTAAAAAGTAAGCAGGGGAAAAAAAAAAAAAAAAAACTGAGAAGGGTAACAAAACAGTTCATTAAAAAAAAAAAAAAAATCAGCCAGGGGCACTTGGGTGGTTCAGTCACTTAATCATCTGACTCTTGATTTCCTCTCAGGTCATGATCTCAGGGTCCTGAGATCGCCCTCCATCGGGCTCTACACTCAGTGGGAAGTCTGCTTGAGAATCTCTCTTGCTCTCTCTCTCTCCTCTCCCTCTGCTACTCCCCCTCCTCTCAAATAAGTACATAAATAAATCTTTTTAAAAAATCAACTAAACACAACAGAAGACAGTAATGAAGGACACGAGGGACAAAAAAGTATGTGTGAGGAATGTACAGAAAACAAATAGGAAAATAGCAGAAATAAGTCCTTTCTTATTAGTTATTACTTTGAATGCAAATAAGTTAAACTCTCCAGTCAAAAGGCAGAGATTGGTTGGGGCACCTGGGTGGCTCAGTCAGTTGAGTGTCTGACTCAATTTCAGCTCAGGCCATGATCTCAGGGTCATGAGATTGAGCCCCACATGGAGTCTGCCTGAGATTCTCTCTCCCTCTTACCCCAACCCCATTCTCTTTCACTCTCTCTCTCAAATAAATAATCGTTTTTTTTTTTAAGGCAGAAATTGCATAATGGGTACAAAAACCAAAATACAACTATATGTAGCCTGTAGGAGACAGACTCAGTTTAGATTGAAAGAAACAAACTGAAAATGAAAGGACGAAAAAAATATTCTATGCAAGTAGTCACCAAACGAGAGCTGGAATGGCTAGATTAATATTAAACAAAATAAACTTTAAGTCAAAGTCTACTACAAGAGACAAAAAAAAGATTATATACTGATAAAAGGATGAACTCATCAAGAAGATATAATGATTATAAACATATATGCATTCTTGTACACTGATAGTGGGAATTTAAAATGGTACAGCAGCTGTGGAAAACAGTGTGGTTGTTTAAAAAGCTTAAGAAACTTCAAAAGCTAAGAAACAGCATTGCACAACAGCCAGAAGTGTAAACTAACTCAAAAGTCCACCAACAGCTGAATGGATAAACAAAACGTTGTGTATACATACAATGGAATGTTGTTAACTAATAAAAAGGAATAAAGTTCTGATACATGAAGAACTTTGAAAACATATGCTAAGTATAATAAGATACAAAAGGACAACAGTTAAATGATTCCTCTTATAAGAAATACACAATATAGGTTAATTCGCAGAGACAGAAAGATTAAAGGTTACCAGAGGTTGTGAGGAGGGGAGAATGGGTGAGTTATTGCCTAATGATTATGAATTCTGTTTAGGTGATGAAAAAGTTTTGGGGGAAAAATATATATATATGCAATAAGAAAATTTCAAAAAAATTAAAAAAAATATTTTTAACCACTGGCTTATTTTCCAGGGGATTAGTAGGATCTAAAGCAAACCTTCCCCGATAGCCCTGAAAAGTCTCAGACAAGCCCTTTTTGGCCGCACGTGAATAATGTTCTCCGTTCTGAATCAATCACATTGATCCTGGGCATTGGGTGTTCTGATTAGACAGAACTGACTCTTATAACCAAACCTGTAGCTAGAAGAGTAGATTGTATCATGTGCAAACAGATGGAATTAACTTCTTACAGGAAAGAGGAATTCTGTCATCAATAAAGTAGAAAGAGCCTAGGCAGATCAAAATGGCAAACTGCTCCAGCTATCTTTATCACAGATCTATAATTAAACCTAAAAGTGTAAGTTATAGGGAAATAGAGTATTAAGAAATATCAGAAGTTGTTACAGAATTTTTGAACCATTAATAGTGATGTGACACATGTTCATGTCTCATTATTTAATCTGTTCTACAATGAAATTTCTATAATATGGTATTACTGTATATTAAGTCAATGTACTGTCACCTTAATATCACCTTTGAAGCAATTTCATAAGATAGGAATAACTAGCTAAATGTTAACTAACAATCTTTTTTTTTTTTTTTTTTTTTTGCTTAATAACTTCAGACGTTATTTGCATTGCTAGGTTATGGAAATAAGACATTATTCTTTATTTTTAATAGCTCCTGTTTTATGACATTATCCCTCAGAGACATGGATCCTCATCATAACATTGAATTCTCTCTTACCCCTTCATACTTGAGGAAACTCAGTCTCAGCAGAGCACTGATTTTCTGGAAAGCACCTTTCTAAAAAGTCCATTTCATTTTTAAACACTAATTATTGAGTGGTTGAATATAATCATCCCTGTTAGACTTCAAATGGAACATCTGGAGTGCCGAAAAGAAACCTATCTGCAGCTATTTCAAGTAAGTTTGTTTATAAAGTGACCTTCCAGAAATGTACTTATTTCTGTTCATCAGGCCCATAGTGAGACCTTGAAAGATAAGTGTTTTAGACTAAGTTGGGAAGAGAAGCTATTTAGAGGCAAAAGTGGTCTTGACACCCTCCAAATCATTTTATGTTATAACGTATTGGAGTAGTACGTTCAGGTTAAATAAGATTGCTGAGATGCCTGACACAGTCCGGAAAAGAATATGCCTCTGGACACGATTCTGTAATGAATGGCAAAATGCATTAGACTATCTGATGTGAAACTAAGTTTATAAAAGGTAAATTACTAAGTTGGCAGACAGAAAGTTTTGCTCAAGGTGTTCACATATTATAAATGCCACTGTCAGCTGAATGCAAACATAACTTTCAAGGGATAATCTTGAAAACTGTGTGACAGCTTTTAGAGGAAGACGATGATTTATCCAACACCAGAGTAGCACAATTTACTACTAGAGTATTCTAGGAGGAGTAGTTACAATATGTTGTTTTTAATTAGTTGCTTGCTTTTCCCTGGAAGGAGAAAATATTTCCATTAATGACATTCCACTAGTGAATTCAATTTCTGGGACGGCTCCTTTTAAAACCAGGTCATCTCCAACATCTTTACCCTTTTGGTCAGTTACCTCATAGTGAGTGCTCTAGGACAACGTGCAGCTGGAGAAGTGATAAAGGGATCTCTGTGTTACCACTTAGCAGTCGCAGGAAGCTGGGCTGATGGAGGCTGCTAATCCTCATGACCCTTAGGCCGGAAAGATAAGCAGCAGTCTGCATCATCCTCGTGCTTCTTTATAGAAACCCACAGTTTTCAGACCTAGTTAACCAGCACAATAACAGGACCCTTGTGGTATGCTGTACGCAGCTGTAAACTGTTTAACTTCCTCTCCTGAGATAGTGACACGTTGGGATTCTCTGGATGGCATTTATCATCATTATATGCCCTGTTATCAGGACATGGTTTGCAGGCAAATAGCACCCCGTGGGAGAGTCTGAGGAATAGTGGGAAATCTAATTCTGGGTCCTAGGGCTGGCAACAGCCCATGATATTCTACTCTTGTTCCCTGCTCATTCTCCTAGAATGTCTTCAAACATTTCATTAGTTGACAATTTTAGCCTCATTCGTGGCAGAGGAAAGCTCTCTGGCCCATTGCAAGAGGAAAAAAATAAAGTCGGCAACCACAAGCCCAAGGCATGTTGGCAAATGCGCTTCGTACTGACTTTGTTACAGCTTCTTGTTCTTTGCCTAAAGTTTGCTGAAATTCCCCATTTTGAAAACTAAACTAAAAAGTTCCTTCAGCATTGTTTCTCCTCAAACTACAGTTATAAATAATTTCCTAATCCATCATTTAAAAGATACTAATGGAAGAACTCAGCTCTAGAGAATCACTTGGGCATCTGTGTAAAACTTCAATGAGCCTCTTCAATCTTCCCTTTGGCACTCAACTTCCCTTCCACCCAAACACAGTGAAGATCTAGGGCTGCTGTTCAAATTCGTGGACAGCTGCCCCTTAATTCTAGTTGACCCATGTTTTATTTCTATTTTAAATGTTTTCTTGGCGGGGGTGGGGAACTAAATCATACATAAAGGAGAGAGCATAAATCATGTACAGAAAATCAATAAGAACCTAATTAACCATAACCTTGGATAAAAAGAAGATAGTCCCAAGACTGCAGAAGACTCCTGGGTAGATCACATATCCCTCTCTGTTTCTTAGATATAGCCAATATCCTGATTTGTCTGATAAAATCCTTTTGCTTTTAAAAACATAGTTTCTTTACTCATTTGTACATCCCTAAACAAAAACAGTTGAATTTTTCCTGCCTTTCAAATTTGTTGAAGTGGAGCCACAGTGGATATACTTATTTGTGGGCTGCGTGATGCTGCAGTTCAGCCGTTTTCACTGCAGTAATAGTCCACTGTGTAAACAGACGGTTTATTTTTCAGTTCTGTCCAGGACTGGCAATATCATCTGTGAGGCCCAACTCAAAATGAAAATGTGAAGTCCCTAGTTCAAAAAGTATTAAGAAGTTTAAGAGAGTGACATCAGAGCATGAAACCAAGCATAGGGTATGTTAGGTGTGGGCCCCTACTAGACTGCATAGATCCCATGCCCATGAAGCCAATCCTGAGTCTATCACTGATTTAACATGGAGATTATTTCTAGTCTTGTTTTTCTTTTCTTGTAACTACCAACACAGCTGCTACAAACATCCTGCTAAATTTCTCCTGGAGCACACGTTCAAGAGTTTCTCCAGGATACATATGCCAGAATCCGTTTGCTGCCTAAAAGATGGACATTTTTTTTAGTAGCTAATGGAAAACAGTTTATCAAACTGCTTAGTAAAAGTTGCATTTTCAACACAATGGATTAGATTTCCTTTGTTTCACATCCTTACCTGTCTACCGTATACTTGATGCATACTAGTAACTCCTTGTGATTTTCCTATGCCTACTAATCAAATAATGATTAATCTTTCTTTCCTAACCTGTTTTGATGACAAAGGAATTTTCATTTACCCTATCAGTGTGAGGAAGACTGACATCTCAAAATGTTTTCTAATCATTGGACTTTGTGTATACATCTCCATTTGTAATCTCTTTAAATGTCATGCATTTAAATTTATAAATTTTTGTATATAATTCTTATAGATTTTTAATTGGAATTTCCCTCAGCACTTGATAATTTTTATTTAAAACTTTTATCTACTTTTAGTTCTTTTCAGGAGTATGTCTGAATAACAGTCTGTGAAAAAAAAAAACAAAAATGAAGGTCCCTGTTTCCTGCAATTAATTATCAAAATTTTCAAGAGTAATCTCTATTTGCTGTCCTTATTTTCTGATTACTCTATTTTCTTATTAAAGGACTTAATAATCCATGCATTTTGTTTGCTGATCTACTAAAATTTAGTTCTTCTAAAAGATCACTGCCCATCTAATACTCAAGCCAGATAAATCTGGATCTTTTAAGTGCAGTTCCTGTTTGACATCTCTCCACATTTCATACTTTCTTTTTAAAGCTCTCTTCTCTCTTGGCAGCACTGCACATTCCTGATTCCATCCTTTCTTCATGACACGATTCCAGAGAGTCACCATCACTGATCAAACGTTCTCCTAAGTTTGTGCCTTGATCATTGGCTTTTTTTAAAAAAATAGTTTTCAGTAATTGACCTCAGTATTTATGTAGCTCTAAGTATCATACCTGGTCAATAAATTCCAATTTTATGATGAAAATCTAATTTTCCTTTTTAACCCAGTATTCAATTTACAGTTGTTTGCCATATCCATATTTCTTTTCACACAAAATGTTATCTATTTCAATGAGGACTAAATTCACATACACTTTTTCTATCCCCGAGCTGGTTAATAGTATCATTTTTGTCAAAAATGTGACCATTAAACTACTCAACTCTCAGGAAAGAGAACTCTTTCAGTATCCCTAACTCTAAACTGGTTTGTGACATTTCCATGATTTTGTTAGCAAAACTCTGTTACCTCCTGGGCAGTAGGTCATGGATTCACAGATTTTTTTTTTTCACTGCCTTTGTCTGTAGATGTACTTTTTGAGCAAATTTACATAGCTTGTTAAACAGAAAATAAACCTCCCAAATAATTTCAATTCAGTCTGTATTCTAAAATTTCATGATCTCTCCTATTCTCAGTATGCAGCTGAGAGGTTGCTTCCTCTCCTCTCAGTACGTACTCTCAGCATCCAGTTCCCATGTAAATTTTCACATTGGTTGTCCTCCACATCATATGAATTTCACAATCTCAGAGTTCAGCAAAAACAAATAATGAAAAACAATAAGAAGCTTTAAAGTGTTTAGGTTGGATAATAAAAACAAAATATTTATGGAAGGCTTATTATGTTCTAGGGACTGTGTGAGGCATTTTGCATGCAGTAATTCATTAAAGTTCCACATAGATTGTAATGATTTCCTAATTACAGAGAGGGAAAACTGAAGCCGAGAGAAGCTAAGTAATTTATCCTAGATTACTCCAAGGGGTTGAGACACTTGGCTTAGAACTGGAAGATTCAAAAGCCTGTGTGCATTTAAATGGTCTTCCTTGTGGCTCTGTTTCCCGCATAAAGAAATGCATAATGACAGAAAGCTAGAGTTTTATCTAATTCAAGAAAACAGTGAAAAAGAAATATTGTCCAGACAGCTGTGAAACAAGATTCCCTCAGTGTATGAATCCCAAAAGGACTTCAATTCTGATTGAAGTTACTTTGAGCACAAAAATTCCAGGCCATGAATCTCGACATAATACTCAACTTCTTTGTCTGTTTCTAAAGCACCTATTCAATATTTATATCCCATATGTTTTCCCTCTTGTATCTCAAATCCATCATATTCTTTTTATTACCATTGCACCAATAATCTACTTGGGAATAAGTGAATCATAGCTAGACTGTTGGAATGGTAGCAATCTTTTTAATAATTATTGCTATGGACTCAATATTTTTGTCCCCCCAGAATTCAAACATTGAAATCCTAAACCACAAGGTGATGGTGTTAGGAGGTATGGCCTTTGGGAGAAAATTAGGTCTTGGGGGTGGAGCCAATTAGTTTTAGACTTGCTCAGGACCTGTTACTCTTTTCTATTTCTGTCTTTTGGAATGAGAGTATCTATCCCATGCCTGTCCCCATCATTGTATTTTGGAAGTGCATACCATGTTTGATTTCACAAGATCATAGCTGGAGGAGAGCAGTTTGCCTCAGAATGAAAAATTCCTTCAGTTTCACCCATATCTGACTTAGATGATAATTAAATGACACTTTGGACTTAGACTTTTGTTGATTCTGGAATAAGTTAAGACTTTTGTAGCTATTGGGATGGAATGAATGTATTCTGCATGAGAGAAAGATATGAAGACATGAATTTTGGGGGGTTAGAGTGGAATGCTGTGTATTGTGTCCCTCTTACCCCCAAATTCTTATATTGGACCTTAAACCCCAATATGATGGTATTAGGAGGTGGAGCCTTGGGGGCCTGTTTAGGTCATGAGAGTGGAGCCCTCATGAATCCTATGTGCTCTTACAAGAGTCCTGAAAGAGCTCCCTCCCCACCTCTGCCATGAGAGAATACAGTGAAACGAAACCATCTAAGATCCACATATCGAATCTGCCAGCACCCTGATCTTGGACTTCTCAGCCTCCAGAACAGTGAGAAATATATTTCTGCTATCCATAAGCCACGTAGTCTGTGGGTTTTTTTAATAGCAGCCCAAATGGATGAAGACAACTATATATATATTTTTCATTCATAAGGGAAGGATTAAAGATGATAATAGTGAGTTAAAATCTGTGCCCCCAAAAGAATACTCTTTATTTGTCATTTAGGGAAATAAAGAAATAAAAAGATTTATACATTATCTCTATCAAAACAATAGAGGAGATGAAAGCATAAAGACCACATTTCATATAGTCTGTAAAAGAAAACAATGAGGAGTACTCCAAATTTAGAACGTATAAAATAAGAAATATAACTAAATTGGTTAAAACAAATAATGAAAATAGGTCCTTTTCATTATGATTTAAATATACTATCGTAAGCCATAGTATCATAGTTCATAATTATTTCTACTTCATCCTGTGAGAGAATTATACTTCCCTGCCCTGAGGACCTCAGGATTGATCATATGACTTGCTTTGCCACTGAAATAGAAACAAAAAAGTGATACTTTCAAGCAGAAGGTTTAAGAGTTAGCATATAGTTAGCCATGGTTTCTTTTCTTTCTCCTACCAAGAAGGGCACAATTCTTGGGGGGAAAAAAAGACTGACTGGCATGCTGGATGAAGGTGATGTGGATAGAACCATACTGACTCGTTATGGACGTGTGATAATAAGCCAGAAATCAAACACTGTAGTTGTAAACCACTGAGATTCTTGGACTGTTTTTCACTGGTGCACAAATTATTCTATCTAGAAGGATAGAATGACATCTAGTGGATTTTTTTATCCAGATTAATAGAAACTACCTAAAGAATATTCTACAGAGGTTTTTAAGAATCATCCACGACCCCTTTTATATATCTACCTGCACCAGGTATTATGCACCCAGCTCTGTTGTTGGGATGGTGATTCAGACATGTTAAAAAAAGTCAAACTTTCTCCCTTCATGGAACTTAATTCTAGTGGAAGAAGAAAGACAAATCAGATTCTTAAATTTTACAAAATGTTAGAAGGTGATAAATATTTTGAAGAGAAATAAGGCAAGGAGAACCGATGCAGAGTCCAGTGTCTGGGAAGGGACTGAACTTTAAATAAGGTTCCCAGGGAAGATGTCACTGAGAAGGTAACATTTAGTGAGGAATTAAATGAGGTGAAGGAGCAATACTTGAGGGTATCTTGGAGGAGAAATCTGGGCAGGGAGAGCAAGCTGGACAAAGACCTTCAGCCAGGAATATAATCATAGGAAGAACAACAGCAGGGCCAGACCAGAAGGAGTGGGATCCAAAAGGTAATATTCTCCAGATCCAGATCATCTGAGGCCTTCCAACTTTGGCTTTTATACTGAGGGAAACTGGCAACCCCTGGAAAGTTTAAACAGAAATGCAATGAGATGCAGCCTATACTGGCTGCTCCATTGTCAGAACGCTGAGGAGGCAGAATCCAGCTGGACCACTGGGAGGCTTTACCAGTCAGGGAAAAGAAATGATGGTGCCTTCAGCACAGTGGTAGTGGTGAGCTTTGGCTAAATTCTGGATATAATTTGAAGACAGAGCCATTTGGGAAGTGATAACTAATTAGCAAGGGAATGGGATTAAAAGATGGTATCAAGGATGATCCAATTTTTTGCCCAAATGACTGGAAGACTGGAACTGCTATTAACCTAGAGAAATCTAGAGGAGGTGAAGATTGGGGGTATTGAAAATCAGGCATCTATCACATTAATAGGCATATTAAGATATCAGATATCCAAATGGAGATACTGAGAAACTATTGTATTCATGGTCTGGAGTTGAGGAGGGTTGACTGGCTGCATTTGATTTTAAAGCCATGAGAAGAGGGTGGGACGCACCTAAAGAAATGAGAGTTGAGGCATGATTTTATATTCACTTCTATCATAATTACTGCTAAGGGAAGTGATAAACTTTAGGCTTATAATCAGAGTCTCAGAAATCCTAGTTAGGACAGAAATGTTTATTGGACTTGTGTATGAATACATTGATTGCCAGAGCCATTATCTGACACACAACATATATTCAAAACCCACCAACACATATATAGTACATACCTTCTTCTTCCTTAACAAGATAGTATTACCTTAATATTTTATAGAAAAATGACTGTATGTGATCACTCATTGAGTTGTATCCCTCAATTCTCTAAATGATAGAATGATAAAAATATTAAGAGATTTCCTATGTAGGGTTAAGTTTACTTATTGAAAAATACATGTGACCAACATAATTAAGTAAAATGAGAGGGAAACATATCATCACATTGTTTGAAATAATGAAAGAACTATAACTATATATGGGGTTTTTTCCAATTACTGTATTATTCTGTTTTCTAGGAAAATGTGCGCCATTGATGATAATGTTAAATTATAAAGGCAATTCAAAAAAGTCAGATGAGAAAATATTAAGAATAGAAATAAAAAGTAGAAAAATTGTCAATCAATTCCCTCTAAGCCATATAATTTTTAAAGGGGAGATTCACCAAACCCTAGTCCTATTTGGTTTTAATAGCAGAGATTAAAAACACCTTCTGCTGACAGATAATGTATACAAAATATAGAAAAAAATGAAAAATATATTCTTTTCACCCATCTACAAAAACATGCCTCTCTTCCTTCCAAAAATAAAAGTAAACACAAAAATATCAAGGTACAGACAGCAATAAACCGCTCTGACAGCTGTCAACTCCCAGCTGACACGGCAGTAACTGTTAGGCTACGGTGTTCTGTGAACGTAAGTAATTTCACAAACTCACAATATCAGACGAAATTACTCTATGATCCTGATGGAAAGAAGGAAGAAACAAAATCTCTCTGTAATCACTTCTGAGCACAACCAACCAACGCTGTGCAAGCATCCAGAAAGACCAACTAGCCCCTCTCTAGGTACCGCAAGGGACCGCTACTTCTTTTTCAATTACACTTTTAGCCTTGTTCTGTTTTTCCAATCCTCCTAGAAAACAATTATCAAGGTACTAACCAAGAGGGCCTTATTGTTCCCCTCAGCCTGACCTACTTTAGTTGCTTCCTTCCTGACAACAGGACCCTAACCTCACTTTTCTCAGAGGATTTACTTTAGAAAGCTTTTAATTGTAAACTCTTTCTCTGCTCTCCCAGTCTCTTCCAGTTTTACAAGCCAGGAAGGTCTTTCGTAAGGACCTGGGAACCATCTTTTCTGAAATATAATCAAGAAAGATAGCTCCCCTATTTCATAGTCTATGGTAGGGTAGGAGCCTAACTCCTCAATAAACACCAATTAACACACATAGATGACCTAATCACTTTGACCAATCACCTGATTAATGCTGACTAGTAGTTTTCCATGAGACCATCCCAGCATTTAAAAATTCTCCTGCCTTTTCCTTCAGTGGAGTTGAGTTCAGAATCTGTCCCCAACTACAAAAGCCTGAACCCCTACTGCAATAATCTTTCTTGCATGCTTAACTCCACTTAGTATAATACTTTTTAGACATTACTTAATACAATTACCAATACTTCCTAACAGCATCCAATCCTGAAAGGTAATCTAACTTATTGAACGCTACCCCAAAGTATCTAACACAACCACAAATCCTACATTAAGCACCTGCTAACATTCTCTTATTAAGATGTCCCGTATTTCCCCACAATGTCTGCTGTTTAACTACTGGTGTTCTTCTGGAAAACTGGGCTGGTAACCAGCACCAACAAGACTAATGTCATCTATAAACACAAGAGGAAATTTTAAATGAGTTAAGAAAATATGAATCCAAAGTTATCAGAAAATATTAAGTCACAATAAGCTATGGTTTTTGGAGGGATAAATGGATAGGCAGTTCCTAACGAAACTGTTGAAATGCAATATGACCAAAACATTTACCTCTATAATTTTTCAAATTCCTTTAAATTATCAAATAATATATGAAATTAAATGGTACACAATACACACACATTCACAGCATAATTCACTCACAGCAGCTTTAGAAAATAGGAAAAACAATTCTGTAATATTGCAAAATGAGCTAAATCCTGTTATTGCAAGGGAATGCCTTTCAAGCTGAGACCTAAAAGGCACATAAAATTAGACAAGGAAAGGCCTAAAAGTTTAATGAAACTTATTTGGAAGAGCTCAATGAGTTGGGACATAAAATGCAATGAGGTCAGGTTCAGTGAAAATCCCCAGAGGACTTCACATATTAATTCTTTCAAATATCTAAAAAAAAGAGGTAACAACATTCCTTCACAACTCTTTCAGAAAATAAAGGAGAAAACACTTCCGATATCATTCTATTTGGCTACTATTACCCTGATACAAAGCTAGACAGAGACAACATAAAATACAACTTAAGGTCAATATTCCCCATTAATACTGACAGATAAATATTAATAGTTATAAACAAAATCTGGCACCACATAAAAAATGATTATACACCAAGACCAAGTGGAATTTATCCAAGAAATATACTGTTGTTTTACAATCTGAGAATCAATGAACATAATAATCATACTAATTGGAAAGGGTTTAGAAATCAAACTGCATTATAATCTCAATAAATGCAGGGGGAAAAATTGACAAAGACTGACATCCATTCATGATTTAAAAAGCATTCAGCAAACTAGGAAAAGAAGGGAATTTCCTCAGTCTGATGAAGGCCATTTACAAAAGCCTCACAGCTTACAATATATACAGTGGTGAAAAATCAATGCTTTCCTTCTAAGACTGAAAACAAGGCATGAATGTCTACTTTTTCCACTTCTATTCAACATTGTCTTGGGACTCTACCCTGTACAATAAGGCAGAAATAAATAAATGAATAGATAGATGAAGATAACAGAAGCAAAACTGTCTTTATTTACAGATGACTTCATAACGCATGTAGAAAAAGTCACCAAGGAATCCAGAAAAGAACTATCTAAACTAATAAACAAATTAGAAAGGTCTCAGGATTCAAATTCAATACCATTTATATTTTTATATCAAAACCAAAAAAGAAATTAAGAAAGCAATTTCATTCACGATGGCTTCAAAATAGAAACAAAAAAACCTGAGGTATAAATTTAACAAAAAAAATTGCAAGTCATACTCTGAACTGTAAAATACTGTTGAGTAAAATTAAAGAACATCTAATAAATAGAGAAATGTTCTGTGTTCATGAGTTGAAAGACACAGTACTGTCAAGATGGTAATTCTCAAATTTGTCTACGAATTTATTGATTTCCCTTCAAATATCCAGCAGACAATTTTTTAAAATTGCCAAGCTGATGCTAATATTTCTATAGAAATCTGTAATACCTAGAATAGCAAAAACAATCTTGTAAAATAAGAAAAAAGTTAGAGAACTTGTACTTTCTGATTTCCAAACTTAACTACAAAACTACAGGAATTAAGACAGTACGTGGTACTTGCATAAAGATATACATAAGATCAATGTAATAAAATTGAAAGTCCAGAAATAAACCTTAGCACATACTCATTTTCAATAAATGTACCAAAACAATTTAATATAAATTATAACCTTTTCAACAACTTGTGCTTGGGCACATTAAAAGAGAATTGATTTAGACTCTTACCTCATACCATATATAAACAATGACTACAGACTTAAAACCTTTAGAAAATACAAGAGAAAATTTGGGGGACCTTGTATTAGTCTAAAAAGTGTTAAATGTGACATCAAAAGTATGTTCCCTAAAAGAAAAAAAAGATAGATTTGAATTTTATCAAAATGAAAAAAAAATTGTTTCAAAACCCCTATTAAGAAAATGAAAAGACAAGCCATGACGGAAAAAAATTTTTGCAAATCATATACCTGACAAAGGACTTTAACAGAATGTTTAAAAAACTCTATAACACAATAATTATAGAAAACAACATCCCAACTTAAAAATGGGCAGAGTTGAAAAGACGTCTAACCAAAGAAGACACATGAATAGCACATTAAAAGGTATTCAACATTATTCATTGGGGAAGTACAAACTAAATCCCCAAGGAGATACCACTATATACCCACTAGAAGGCTAGAGTTAGAGAGAGAGAGAGAGTAACATGCTTTGGCAAAGATGTGGAGAGCCTGGGATTATCATATATTGCTGGTGAGAATATAAAATGATACTTTTTGGAAAACAGTTTGGCAATGTCTCAAAAAGTTTAATGTAATATTACCCCTCGGCCAACAGTTCAACTCTTAGGAATTTACTCAAGAGTAATAAAAACATGTTCACACAAGGCATGTGCACAGTAGTTGTAGCAGTATTACTGATTATACTTAAAAACTGAAAAAAAAATCCAGATGCCATTAAATGACGAATGAATGGAAAAACAAAATGTGATACATCCAAATAATGGGATGCTAGTCAGTAATAAAAAGGAACAAATTATTGATGCTGCAACACAGGTGAGCCTCAAAATCATACTAAGAAAAGCAAAGCATATGCAAAAGACTAAACAGTGTTGGATTACAATTCTATAAACTGTCCAAAAAAAGCAAACTGACAGAGAAAGAAAACAGATAGATGGTGGTGTAAGACAGAAGATGAGTGGGGGCGCCTGGGTGGCTCAGTCGTTAAGTGTCTGCCTTAGGCTCAGGGCATGATTCCAGGGTCCTGGGATGGAGTCCTGCATCGGGCTCCCTGCTCTGCTGGGAGCCTGCTTCTTCCTCTCCCACTCCCCCTAGTTGTGTTCCCTCTCTGGCTAGCTGTGTCTCTCTCTGTCAAATAAATAAATAAAATCTTAATAAAAAAAAAACAACAGAGGATGAGTGGGATAATGATTATGATTACTGCAAATGATCACTGGGGAAAGTTCTTACTTTGGATTGTGGTGATGGTTGAACAACTGTGCAGATGTAGTAAAAAAAAGATAATAGAGGAGCAGTGAATTCCATTATGTCAGTGCCTCTGAGAGAAGTCATGACCTGAAGGATGAGAAGGAGCAAGGCTAAGTAAGAGCATGGAGTCCAGGATGCAGGGCACCAAAAAGCCTGCCAGAATAAGGCCCACGGGCATTTGGTAAAAGACCATCATACCAGGATACAACAATAGTGTGAATAGATAAAAGGGGTAGTTGCTGAAGACAAAGTTTTTACACCTGAAATGTTGGCCTGAGTTTGGCTCTCACCTCTCCTCTCTTGGCCAGTATAAATGGACATCTTCTCCTTCCTATGGGGAAAGCAGGGTAATACAAGAAGGACCAACCCCAACAGCCCTTTATCCTGCCTTCCCCGGTGAGCTTGGGCATGGGTGGAGATGGGAGTGCCAAACATCTTCTGTTTTATTTAGGGCCATCTGTTTGCCCACAACTGAGAGATTCAGCTCTCAAGACTTGAAGGGGAATATAGAGTTAGATATATCTCATTCTAGTGTGCTCTGTCTCCTGGTAGAGCAGTCTCCTCCCTCAACTGAAGAAGCCCTTCCTCTCTCCAACTCCCTCTCTTACGCTCAGGGAGCTGGCTGCCCAAGTAAAGACACAGATCCTGGGAAGGTTTACCTAGGGCAAAAGCAAGAGAGCACCAAAGAATGTACTTCTGCTCATTGGGCCCTCTAACAGGGAACCTTGTCTGGAACTCTTCAGGCAGATTTTTATCTGCTGCTTCTAGCAAAGTGGGCTTTACGGGCAAGCACGTGACCCAATGTTCAGATCACCCAATGTGATTTGATCCTCTGCTATCACAGTCCCAGAATTCTGAATAATTTTATCTTAGAACTTCCATTCTGTAAATGAAGTCCAAAGGGACCATGGAACGTGTAAGTTTGTGGATGATATAAGCACAACAAGCATGGCTTCCACCATTCTTTGCCATCCTGTTCACCTAAGTGTTTGGGATGCCTAATGGACAGTTTTCCTATGGAACGACAATACATGGGAGTTTAGTGAGACTCAAGGTGAGTACAAGATAAGAGAATTATGTCTATTTCTGCAGAAGCGGGAGAGATGAGTGCTAACAGCCCTACACCCTGAGAGGCCATGTCTGTTTGAACTAGAACTTGTGTCAAGTGTAGAAAAAAACAAAACTGTTCTCAGACAAAAGAATGTCCAAGAAACCATATCACAAACTCTCTTACTCATCTTATGTCCTGGGATCAGCTAACCACTTACACTGACCATGACGACAGAAAAGGAACAGCAAAGATAAGGCAACCCTTTCCTTTAAGTCTTTCCATATTTATCAGCAAGCTGAAGATAGAGCATTGGTATGAAAGGCAGTGGAATTAATTTTGTGTTGCATTTCTACTGTTTTGAAATGATGAAATACATATGCATATATGAGCTAAGAAATACAAACTGTGTAATTTCAGTGATTCCACACACAAGTTAAATGCTCTTACATTTGCAATCAAAGCTGGCAATACACAATATAAAAATGAAGAGTAAATGTCATGCTAATAAAGCATAATTTTATTTTTTTCCTTACTTCAAACAACATTATTTGGCAAATAAAGGAAACATGGCAAGGTTAGAGACTGCAGAAAGAGTTCAACCTTTCAGCACCTTTCATGCCACTGTTTACCCTGCATTCTTAACAAGGAGCCCATCACTTTTATTTTGCACTAAGCCCTGCATATTACATAACTAGCTCCAGCTGCTGGAGGAATTGTGACCAAACTGGCTATTCTGAGAAGGCTGTAGGTTTAAAAATTCTACCTCGCCTGGAGGTTCTACTTTTCTGTGCTTTAACTCTTCCATCAGACATGACATTTGCATGTCTGAGCTGATTGTGGGACAGTGTTTATTTCTTAGCTGTATGTGGGGACTTTCATTTGAAGATCTGGGCTTGCAAATCCTGCCAGCAGGAAACTGTCCCTGCCATGACAACAAAGCCAATCTTTGCTGTAAAATTCACTAAGACCTCTGAAAGCACCCCCATAGCTTATAACCAGACCACTCCCTGCTCTCTCCCACCCTCCACAGTTATTCTCTACGAGCACAGACGGCAGATTTTCACTGAACTATTATAACAATATCGTTTGTTGACAACTTGAGTTCTTCCAGTTTATGGGATTTCAGAAATAATTTCTCCCCACCTCCATTGACTACTACATCACAGACAACAAAGAAACAAAATATACACAACAGTAATAACAATAACACCACCATCAAAATTAATTGAGATTATCAAAAATATACATCAACATCCACTTAAAGTACCACAATCACAAGAGAAGACAAAAATCAGGCAGAGGCTTAGGCAGATCCCAGCAAGAGTCAAAAATGCAAGAATATTTCTAGTCTAAACAGATAAAAGAGAAAATTGTGACTGAAAGGCAGCAATGCTACACTTGAACAGGGCTACACTTGAACAAAATGACACTTTCTTTTAAAGGATTAGGACAGCAATTGAAGCTTTGAAAAGCAAAGTTGACTCATCAGGGGTAAAGGACTTGAGTCACAGAACACACTTCCTAGTTATCAAAAACAAAACAAAGTGCAGCTAAACAACATAAAGATGTTTAAGGGGACACGAAGGACTTTGGAAATAACAAACAGATGTAAGATAACAAAATCATAAGATTTTAGACCTAGGAGGGGCCCACTTTCTATCTCTCAAGCACTGTTACTCAATTGTTCCAGTGGCAACAATTCCTATGATTCAAGGATCCCACACTCACTTTGTTGCTCTATTTCCTCCCTCACTAACCTAACCCTATCTTCATTCATTCCTCCAACAGTTTCCAGAATCCATTACTTCAACCACTCTCTTGTCAATACCTTCAAATCCATTTACTATATTCATTTCTTCTCCCTTATAAGACAACATACCCATCCTGAGTAAATCCAGCTGCCTGACTCCTTCATAACTGGGAGTAGACATTGTAATGATGTGTGTAATGTTTGTTGATATATTATAAAACTGTAGAGCTCCATTATATATTTGTGTAATTCCAACTGATTTCATCACTGCCCAGTTATCTATCTTTGTTTCCCCAGAAAAGTTTTTTTCTTATTTTCCACACAGGCAGTTTCAAATGGTTTCCTTAACTGTATCTTCGGATTTCCTCAGGAAACTGTCAGAAAAACTGCCAGAGAGCATTACACAAGCACAGAAGATATACTTACTTAAAACTACCACAGGAGAGGAGAGAGAACGCATTTAACTGCACTGAAACAAAAGGCACTGGGGTTCTTCAGCACTGGGGTGAGCTAGTGGACGAGCACCGGAGGACGTTAGCGGGGATATTAGCCAATGTGGGCTAATTTGGGCCACCTGAGTCCACTCATTGGCAGGAAGTGGAAGTTAGGCTCCCACTCTCCCACAGAAACTGGGAGATAGGGGTGATATCTCCTTTGATGATTACATTTCCAAGAGAAGGCTCCCATGTTCTTGAAAAGGAACAGTAAAACTGGCAAGAAGCTGGGAGGAGATTTACACCTCAAAGGGACAGAGAATTTACAAGGTAAAGTTTTCTAAAGTAAATCATCTAGGAATAGGGAGGTCAGGGGCCAGCAGTTATATATATATATATATATATATATATATATATATACACATATACATATACACACACACACACACACACACACACACACACACACATATAGACATATATATGTCTGAAGTTTGGTCGAGCTGTGGGGAACTTTAAGGCCTTGGTCATACCCCTCACTCTCTGTTAATGACAAGTTACTTTACATAAGCCTTTCAGCACACCTATGATTGACCAATCTTTTACCCCAGGGGAGTGTTTTTCCTTATTCCAGCGTCCTCTCATGCAATCCAAGTCCCTTTCTCTGCACCTTGCATCCCATCCCCTTGGTTTTCTCAGTGAACTCCTTTAGTATCCCTAACTGCCCCTTGCATCTTTAACCGGTCAGCCTCTTCTTGCTCCTTCCCATTAGTATCAAGTCATCTCCAGAACAGCAGCAACAAAACACTACAGTCTCTTGGCTCCAAATCACATGTGTCTTGTCATCCTATTATTCAGCTTCTCTGTAAAGCCAAATTTATTGTACATTTTGGTAAAATCACTGTTCCCTAGTCTTCATTTCCTACTCCTTCACCCATTAATTTTTCTCTGTATCACTTATATAAAATTTCTCTTATAACAAAAAGCAATGGCCATTTTATGGTTTCTTTTACTCTTGATATTTCAGCTGCATTTGCATGTCCTGAACGCACTATCTGCTTCAATACTGACTTAGCTACCACAATACTCTACTTTCTTCATTTGATGCTTAAGGTTCAGGGATTCTTTGTTTTCTTCACAGAATGTTTCCTTCTGCCCTTTTCCTAAAGGCTGGTGATACAAGAACCATGTCCCTAATCCTCTTACCCATATACTCTGTCAAACAAACTGCAGCCACTTGTGTTAGTGTCTATGGGCTGGTAACTTCTGACTATGTATTTCTACCCTGCATAGACCTCTGAGTTTCTGACCACACATAAACTTAACATGTCACTATGGATGTACATATGGTACACAACTAGCCCATCCCAAACTGAACTTTCCACCTTTATTCTCCTATCCCCAGTTGTGGGCCTTGTATGTCTCCCCCTTTTTTTATAAGATGGCATCATTTACCTAATAGAAATCTGGGTTTCATCCATGATTTCTTTCTCTCTCCCACTCATTTCAACTCGAATACCAAGTCATGTAGTTTCTATATGCTTTAAATCCATGATTTTTCTCTATTTTGACTGCTACTGTTTCACTTCGGGTCCATTATCTCTTATCAAGCTTATTATAATAGCCTGTCTGAAATCGGGTGTGGCCTCCTTCTAGGAAATTCTCTAACTGGTATTTTAATATGTAAATCTGGCTATTTTATTTACTTACTTCAAAATTTTCATACTGTGCTTCTTACTTCAAACGCTGTATAAGACAGTTCAGCCTGCTGAACCTCACCACTTCGGGCAAACTTCTCCTTCATGGAACTTCTCCCGGGTATATTAGTTTGCTGTGCTGCAGTAGTAAAGAGCGTCAAACTTCCAACAAACAAACTTATTTTCCTCATTCATTTTACATGCTGCTATCATGGATCAGCTTCTATAACTTTTTGAAGAGTAAGGCAATCTAATCGTTGTTTTCTCCCTTTACCTTGACTTAAGACCCTTGTTTTTATTTCCACTAACTGTTATTTTGTCTATTTTTGTCAGTGCCTGGAATAGGATGTTGGGCTTCAATAAAAAATACTGGACCAAATGAGTATGTTAGCATTCATGTGAACCTTGATGGCTATAATTTCGATTTAATATACAATAAATATTTATGTAATGTATGCCTTTCTTTTTATTTATTTTTGGCATTACATGTTATGATTTTCATCAAGGACAAGCACAAAAAAAATTAAATGTGGATTATTGTGTAAAAACCATTATCTATTTTTGCAGAATTGATAGTAGTATCTCTATAAACTTTTCAAAGGTTATGATAAGTATATTTCTTTCTAATAAGGTCAAAAGAAACCCAGAACATCTAAAATAAAGGCTTGATTAGGTATGTTTTAAATTACTTTTTTATTATTATTATTTTACTGCATTCCCAAGGACACAGTGTAAAGTGAATTGGAGTGAAAAAAATTTGAGTGATCAATATCATCATAGCCCAAATTACTTTGAATCATTTGCTCATCTCTAACTATTACGAGCAACTTGAATTGACACTTTCTATATCAATTAACATTATACTGAATATACTTCAATTTAATTTCCTCTTAAATACCTTTTTTATATGCTGCATGGAACAAGATCCTGTGGTGTAGCCTTCATTTCCACTTTATATGCTTCAGTTAAAGATAATTTGATTGCTTTTCTTTTGTGTCAGTTAGGATCCTATTAGAAGTTTTTCATATAAATATGAAACTCAAAATTGAGTTTATAATTCAATAATAAATTGGTCTACTTATGTGATCTTTTACTAAAGAATATAACCATTTCTGTCTCTTATAAGACATAAAAGGAGAAGAACCGAAAGTTCAATTCAAACTTATAGAAATCCATCCTAAGAGCTACACCACCCAGGGGCGCCTGGGTGGCACAGTGGTTAAGCGTCTGCCTTCGGTTCAGGGTGTGATCCCGGCGATCTGGGATCGAGCCCCACATCAGGCTCCTCCGCTATGAGCCTGCTTCTTCCTCTCCCACTCCCCCTGCTTGTGTTCCCTCTCTCGCTGGCTGTCTCTATCTCTGTCGAATAAATAAATAAAAATCTCTAAAAAAAAAAAAAAAAAAAAAGAGCTACACCACCCAAACAGAGATCAGCAGAAATTCCTTTAGCCCAGCCCCAATTTACTCTCTTGGACTACTCTAATTGAGAAGCAAATTATTTCTCTGTATCTAAACATGCCATATGTTTCAATTCATTCGTTACAGGCAGAGTAATCCTTCTGACTTCTAATACAATCTTATCGTTACTCTGACTGAAAGTCATCATTGGTTTCTTATTATGAACTCTGTAAACGTTTTCAATCCTTAAATCCCTTAATCAGCATTCTGGCTATATTGCATCATCTGTGCTCGTGCCAAAATATTTGATTTCCATGTCTTCACACATCATCTTCTCTGCATCCAAAATGAACTTCTTTTTACTAACAAAACTTGTTGGCTTCTTCTATGACTCAGTTCTTCCAACTGTAAGGTTCCTTCTTTATTAATTTTATAATTTATTAATGTGTATTAAGAAATGACAATGTGTTGGGTAGGATGGCAAGACCTGAATAAAGATAGACAGTCATGGCAAGCTTGTTGTGAAACAGAAATCAATGCCTCAAAGACATAACAAAGTGAACAGTGCTATAAAGAAAAGGAGCATGGAATTAAGAGAGGATATAAATTAGATTACCAAATCACTGAGTTTATAAAACCTTTCCAGAGAAAATAATAATTAAACCAAAAACAAAGATAAGTAGGAGCTGACTACATAAAAAGAGGAACAGAGGGAATTCCAAGCAGAAAAAAAAAAAAAAAATGCACGTGCAAAGTCTCGGTGGTAGAAATTTGCTTGGAAAATACAAAATTTTGAAATAGGGCAAATACAGCTTGTGGGAATAAGCATGAAAGCCCACAGAGTCCAGTTCATAGCCTTGAAGAATCAAATCTTTATCTCAAGAATAGGATAACATTAACATATTTTAGGTAGGTTGTCAATATAATGAGAGTCACCATTTTACAGGATTACTCAGGATGATGTTCAGAGAATTGATGGTAGAGGACAAAGAATGAGTCAGCAGTTTGATTGGGAGTGGTTCATATTAAAGGGGCATTTTAGAAATTTGTAAAGGCTGTTGACACAAAGACTGGGGTTCACCACTGTAATTTAGTGTACAGTAGTCAGCAGTGTTAGTTATTCTACAACCCAGATATCAGTTCTACACAGAAAAAAAATTGTCCTTTCAGAAATTAACATAGTTTGAATATGTTTTTATTTACCTGAGACTAGAACCTAAGTACATTTTACATATAACACAAAGTAAGTTTTTCTGCATAGTTTTAATATACTGAGTATTATATGCAATTTCCTAAGTGCAACTACAGTGTAAATCATGGGAGAACTGTACCATGTCTTCTTCAAAATAAAACAAATGTTATCATTTTAGAAAATTTCATTACTGACAATACCAGTAATGATATTTGAGTCACCAATAGAACACAACTGCATAAGTATTTTAGTATTTTAGTATTTTTTAAAAGGTAAATACAAAGAAAAATGTCAACAATATTCAGGTTGAACACTGAAATTGAATTGCATACAATCTTCACAAATTAACAGTTACCATGGCTACTATGACAACATGTTTTTTCCCCATTAAAGCAATAACGCCATCAGTATTAAGTAAATGGTTTGCAAAGAAACACTGCTGATAAACTGGAAAAATATATAAATTTAAAGTGTGTGGGTCAATAACATTGTCAATGCAATGTTAAAAATATCTTCCAAGTAGAAGTAAAAACCCTATTTTCTTTTTTTCATTACAACACATACCAAAAATTTCAGTAGCCACACAATATTCTATGAAAATTAACAAAGCCAACCACACAAGAACCAATGAGTACAAAGAAAGAAAAAAATTTATACAAAATTTCTAATGTCAATACTACTCTTTCAAAAAATATAGTCACGAGTTGAAAATTAAGAAAATCAGGTGTATAATTAAATGCAGTCAAGAAAATTTTCCATGGCATGGGGGTAAAGAAGGCATTCGATTTTCAAACTCTGCTAGTACACCTATCTTTTAAAAAATCCCTCTCTTGAGTTCACATTTCCTTAGACCTACAACATTTCTCTCTTCTCCTTTATAGACCTTCTACAACATTTCTCTCTTCTCCTTTACATGCTCTTTGATTATCCAGAACTTGATCCTTCTTCCTTTTCTTTTCTCATTCTTTCTCCTAAATTTAGATTTTCATCTTTCCTCAAATCCCAAATGTGATATCCAACTCTGTATTCAACAGCCTCATGAAGGGTATCTAAAACTTCAATTTTATATATTCAAAGAGATTCACGTTCTATACACATACACGCGCACACCTTCCACAGGTTTCAACATCTCAGTTAATTGCAACCCCAGTCTTCCAATTGTTCAGACCAAAGACATTTGATATATCCATAATTCTTCTCTTTCTTTCATATCCAAAACAATCTATAAGGATAACATTTCAGTTCTACCTTTAAAATATATAAAGAATCTTACCATTTCTTTGTTATTATGCTGGTTTAAGTCCCACTACAAACTTCTTTTTCTTTTTTACTTAATAAACACATAAAATAAACTAATTCAATAATTTTTTTTATTGACAACCTATATTGGGAGCTAAGTATACTATGACAATCAAAGTAGACATTTCTTGCCATGGACTTATACAAATCAATATGTAATCAAATTGAGATAAGTACTAGGGTACAAGAGAAAACAGGATGTTTTGAAAAATAGGTCTAGAAACCTGCTCTGAAACATAGATGTTTAAAATTAACTTCAAGCTGTACTAAAGCTATAATCAACAAGACAGGATGGCACAAAAACAGACACAAAGATCAATGGAACAGAAGAGAGAACCTAGAAATGGACCCACAACTATATGGTCAACTAATCTTTGACAAAGCAAGAAAGAAAATCCAATGGCAGAAAGACAGTCTCTTCAACAAATGGTTTGGTAAAATTGGACAGCCACATGCAGAAGACTGAAACTGGACCACTTTCTTACACCATACACAAAGATAAACTCAAAATGGACGAAAGACCTAAATGTGAATCCATCAGGAATCCATCAAAATCCTAGAGGATAACACAGGCATAAATCTCTTTGACCTCGGCCATAGCAATTTCTCACTGGAAACATCACCACAGGCAAGGGAAACGAAAGCAAAAATGAACTACTGGGACTTCATCAAGACAAAAAGCTTCTGCACAGCAAAGGAAACAATCAACAAAACTAAAAGGCAACCAATGAAATGGGAGAAGATATTTGCAAATGACATATATGATAAAGGGCTAGTATTCAGAATCTATAAAGAATTATCAAATTCAACACCTAAAAAACAATCTAGTCAAGAAATGGGCAGAAGACATAAACAGACATTTCTCCAAAGAAGACATACAAATAGCTAACAGACATATGAAGAAATCCTCAACATCACTCATCATCAGGGAAAGAGAAATCAAAACTACAATGAGATACCACCTCACACCTGTCAGAATGGCTAAAACAAAAGTCAGGAAACAACAGATGTTGGTTTGAGGATGTGGAGAAAGGGGAACCCTCTTACACTGTTGGTGGGAATGCAAAATGGTGCAGCCACTCTGAGGAACAGTATGGAGGTTCCTCAAAAAGTTAAAAATAGAACTACCCTATGATCCAGCAATTGCATTACTAGGTATTTATCCAAAGGATACAAAAATGCTGATTCAAAGGGGCACATGAACCCCAATGCTTATAGCAGCACTATCAACAATAGCTAAAGTATGGAAAGAGCCCAAATGTCCACTGACTGATGAATAAACAAGATGTGATATATATATATATATATATATATATATATATATATATATATATATATATATATATATATATATATATATATCACATTATTTGATATACTAGATAGATAGATAGATAGATAGATAGATAGATAGATAGATAGATAGATAAATACTTCAAAAAGAATGACATCTTGCCATTTGCAATGATGTGGATGAAACCGAGTATATTATGCTAAGTGAAATAAGTTATTCAGAGAAAGACAAATACCATATGATTTTACTCATATGTGTAATTTAAGAAACAAAACAGATGAACATAGGGGAAGGGAAGGAAAAATAAAATAAGATAAAAGCAGAAAGGGAGGCAAACCATAAGGGACTCTTAACTATAGAGAACAAACTGAAGGTTGCTGGAGGGGAGGTGGATGGGGGTATGGGCTAAATGGGTGATGGGCATTAAAGAGGGCACTTGTTGTGATGAGACCTAGATATATATGGAAGTGATGAATCACTAGATTCTACTCTTGAAGCTAATATTACACTAAATGTTAACTAACTTGAATTTAAATAAAATCTTGGGAAAAAATTAGACCTGATATAGCCATAGGAATTAAGAAAGTTGAGGATGGTATGAAGAGTACTGAGGGCAGACATAGCAGCCTAAGCAAATATCCTAGGGTAGGAGAGGCCAGTGTGACTAGAGCATATTGAGAGGAGGGGAGAACGCCACGAAATAAGATTGGTGTACGTAGTAGTCAGATGTTTCAGGGCTTTGTAAACCACATTAATTATCCCACAGTTCATGTCAAGCTGGCTATTGCCCAGAGAATAGATTGGAAAGGAATAAAAACAGAAAGTAGGAGACAATGTCAGGCCATTGCCTTTATGTGGACTCCACGCAAGATATAACAGTAGCTTGAACAGGAACATGATTGGGACATGAAGAGTTGTAGATGGATTCAAGGTTTATTTAGGAATTATGACCAACAAATTTGGTGATAGATTGTGGTATCAGAATGGCGATTGCCAAGGATTGTTTTTAGGGACCTAAAGGGAGTGGAAAAAGGTGCTGTATACTGAGTTGGGAAATATGTGAGACAGAACAGATCTGAGAGAGGACCAACAGTTCATCTGTAGGAATGTTAAGTTTGAAATGAGTCTGACAGATACCTTAGTGGAGATGTCAGGTACGTGGCTCAATACATACTGTTATTTATCTCTTGCTGTCTAACAAACTACTTGAAATGTAGTAGCAAGTCTATTTTAGCAATCTATTGCTGTACGACACATTAATCCAACATTTAGCAGCTTAAAACAGCAAATATATATTTCTCATGCAGTGTCCTGGGTCAGGAAATTAGGAGTGGCTTTATGGGCCAGGATCCCTCATGAGGTTGCAGTTAAGATGTTGGCCAGGTCTGCACTCATTTGAAGGCTTGAGTGAGGCTGGAGATATGACTCCAAGATGGCTTATGTACATGGCTTTTGGCAGAAGCCTCAGTTTCTTGCTGGCTGTTTATAGAAGGCCATAGTTCTTCACCTCATAAACCTCTTCCTAGGTCTACTTGAGCATCTTCGTGACATGGCAGCTGGCTTCTCACTGAATGAGTGACACCAGAGAATGCAAGGAAGAAGCTGCAATGCCTTGTACATAGTCTCAGAAGTCCCACATCATCACTGCTGCCATATTCCATTTGCTGGAAGTGAGTTACCAAATCCAGGGGAGGGGAGTTAAGCTCTACCACTTGAGTGGAGGACTACCAAATAATCTGTGAACATACTTTAAAGCCACTACACATAATTTTACAGT
Source organism: Ursus americanus (assembly GCF_024610735.1). Lineage (NCBI taxonomy): Eukaryota > Metazoa > Chordata > Mammalia > Carnivora > Ursidae > Ursus > Ursus americanus. The sequence goes on from NC_142136.1 coordinate 42,330,236, forward strand.
TCACTAGAGAGATTTGTGTTAGAAATATAACATTGGGACTTTTGCACATAGATGGTACTTGAAACTGTGAGAGTGGATGACAGACTGCTTTGTAAGAGAGAATAAATTGAGATAAGAACCAGGACTGTTCTGCTGGAAAATCTGACATTTACAGGACCTGCTGTTGGAGGAATAGCAAAGGAGGAAACTGAATCTGGGAAGGCAAAGAAAGAGTGTATTGAGAGGCAGGGACTAGTATACTTTGTGTAAGGCTACTGAAATGTTTTACTTTCACTCTAAGAGTCTATTATTTATTTTATTTTATTGAGATATAATTAATGTATAACATTGTATTCATTTTAAGTGTACAGCATAGACATTTGATATATGTAAATATTGGGAAATGATTACCACAATAAGTTACCAACTATGAGCACACACAGTTACAAATTCTTTTCCCTGTAATAAGAACTTTTAAGATCTACTCTTAACAACTTTCAAATAAACAATACAGTTTTGTTAACTATAGTGACCATGCTGTATACTACATACCCAGGACTTAAATATCTTATATGTGAAAGTTGTTACCTTTTACCACATTCACTCTTTTCTCCCACCCTCAACCCCTGCCTCTGGCAACCGACAATCTGTTTTTGTATTTATGAGTTCATTTTTTTTTTATATAGATTCCACGTATCAGTGAAATCAAACAGTATTTGTCTTTCTCTGTCTGACTTATTTCACTTAGCATAATGCCCTTGAGGTCCATCCATGTTGTCACAAATGGCAGGATCTCCTTCTTTTTTATGGCTGAACAATAGCCCATGATATATATACCATATCTTCTTTATTCATCAATTGATAGACACTTCTATGTCTGGACATCGTAAATAATACCACAGTAAATGTGGGGGTGCAGACATCTTTTCAAGATAATAAGTTTCATTTCCTTCAGATAAATATCCAGAAGTCAAATTTCTAGATATTTGGTAGTTCTGTTTTTAATTTTTTGAGAAACTTTCATACCGTTTTCCATAGAAGGTGCACCAATTTACATTCCCACCAATAGTGCACAACCATTCCTTTTCCTCTACATCCTCACCAAACTTTGTTGTTGTTTTTTTTTTTTTTTGATAAGAGACATTCAATCAGGTGGGAGGTGATATCTCATTGTGGCTCTTATTTGCATTTCTCTGAATAATTAGTGATGCTGAGCACTATTGGCCATTAGTATGTCCTCCTGGAAAAATGTCCATTCAGTTCCTCTGCCCATTTTTAAATTAGATTGGCTTTTTTAGGTTCATTTTTGTTTTTGATATTGAGTTGTATGAGTTCTTTATGTACTTTGGATGTTAACCGCTCATCAATATTTGCAAATATTTTCTCTTATTCCATAGGTTGCCTTTTCATAAACTCTAACCTGGATGATTTTAATAGCCTTGTATATAGTATTTCTATTTAAATGTTTCTTGAAGATGCCAAGATCCTACTATTATCCTTGAAAACAGATTTTTGAAGGACAAAATTCAAAACTGTGAGGTATCAGTAGAATATTGGGTAAACAGAGAAATATAAGAAAATCTCAGGCAGCTTAAATTTCAAAACCTTGAGCAAGGGATGAAATATTCAAAACACAATGCTATCATGAATCTCTTACTTATTGATACACAATAAAATAAATGTCAGATTGATATAGAAGCTAACTAGGATCTCAAACATACTAGTTGAATAGTTAATAAAATGCTTATCTCATAATAGATTTTAAAATGCTTAAGGTAAATTTGAACACCATCAAAAACTAATAGATTGTAAATAATAAAAATTAAAATAGCCTATGTACCAATGATGATTGTATGTAGTAAAATTAAAGAGGAAGCCAGGGAAACTATTTCCACATATATTAAAAACTCAACTTAAATAACCTGACTATATAAAGAGCACTATCTATTTAAAAAGACTAAAGAGTAAGTCATCAATAAAAATGGTTATATGATCTAAACAGTCAAATCTCAAGAGAAAAATTTAAATGCATAAAATTTAACAGCCCCAAAAATCAAGAAAATAAGAATGAAACTACGTAATAGCATTTTTTGCATAGTAAATTGTAACATTTATAAAGAATTATAGTACTCATTATTCTGGAGGATTTGATAAAATGTATGTTTTTATACTTTACTATTTTTGTTAGGCATTTATTTAAAATATTATGACATTTCAGAAGAAAATTTAGCAATATATATTAAACATTTTAAAATATGTACATTTTTAACTTGGTAATTCAACTTCGGAAAATTATCCTAAGGGAACATTCAGAGATGATATCAGAATTTTATGTACTATAAAATTCACTGTACTGTTGTCATGAAGAAAATAAATGGCTTAAATATTCTTCCCTGTGAAAACTATGAAATTGATAATGTTCATTACAAAAAGTTGAATATTATTTAGACATAATAAAACATATGTTTGAAGAAAATGACATAGGAAAATACAATATAAAATTAAAAGACAAAGTAAATTTCACCACATAATTTTCTGCACTTGCATATAGGTACATGTGAAAAAGGAAAAGAAAAAGTAAAACGAAATACAATAAATGCCAAATGTTTATAGTAGATTTTCTCTTGGCTGTTCACACAATTTTGTATTTTCTAAATATTCTTCCCTACTTCTTATACTCCAAAAAATATATATTTTTTCTTTTCCTTTTTCTTTTTAACCTAGAGCTCTCCCTCACTGTACCAGCAGTAACTGAGTTAAATGTTGTTCTCTCTCCTCTGAGACTTACCCTGGCATCCATCTCCCAAAGAAAAGCCTCACCCAATGAGAGTTAGAGTCACAGAAAGAAACAGAAAGATTTGGATGTCCTCAGAAGACCGAATATCTTCATTCAAATATCTAAATTAGTGAAAAAATGACCACTCAATTTTAGACAGAATTTTATATGGGAAATTGATGATTATAAAACTTTTGTTAATACAGGCTACAAAATAAAAAGCCTCTAGATGGGGTTTCCAGAATAAATTCCAGAGCACAGCAGAAGTGAACATCCAGGAAGCTAACACCACTGGCACAATCAGAAAGGGAAATCAGGTCACTAAAATTAAAATAACATAAATAAAATAGTAAATAAATAATAAAATCAGCCACCGTAGAGACATTTCTAAGTATTCCTTTGAAAAGCTCTAGTCTCAGAGGAGAACCCAGGCAGTAACCTCTTTGACAGAGCAACTTCTTTCTAGATAATGTCTCCTGAGGCAAGGGAAACAAAAGCAAAAATGAACTATTGGGACTTCATCAAGATAAAAAGCTCTGTACAGCAAAGGAAACAACAAAACTGAAAGGCAGCCTATGGAATGGAAGAAGATATTTGTCAATTATGTATCAGATAAAGGGCTAGTATCCAAACTCTATAAGGAACTTCTCAAACTCAACACCCCCCCAAAAAAAAATAATCCAGTCAAGAAATGGGCAGAAGACATGAACAGACATTTCTCCAAAGAAGACATACAAATGGCCAACAGACACATGAAAAGATGCTCCACATCACTCTGCATCAGGGAAATACAAATTTAAAAAATGAGATATCACCTCACACCTGTTGAATGGCTAAAATCAACAACCCAAGAAAAAACAGGTGTTGGCGAGAATGTGGAGAAATGGGAACCCTCTTGCACTGTTGGTGGGAATACAAACCAGGGCAGCCACTCTAGGAAACAGTATGGAGGTTCCTCAAAACGTTAAAAATAGAACTACCAGCAATTGCACTATTAGGTATTTATCCAAAGAATACAAAAATACTAATTCAAAGGGATACATGCATCCCTATGTTCATAGCAGCATTATCTACAAAACCCAAATTATGGAAACAGCCCAAGTGTCCACTGACTGGTGAATGAATAAAGAGGAGCTTACATATATATATATATATATATATATATATATATATATATATATATATATAGAGAGAGAGAGAGAGAGAGAGAGAGAGAGAGAATATTACACAACCATAAAAAAGAATGAAATCTTGCCATTTGCAATGACATGGATGGAGCTAGAGAGTATTATGCTAAGTAAAATAAGTCAGAGAAAGACAAATACCATATGACTTCATTCACAAGTGGAATTTAAGAAACAAAACAAACAAGCAAAGGTTAAAAAGAGAGAGAGAGAGAGAGGCAAACCAAGATACAGACTCTTAACTATAGAGAACAAATTAATAATTATGGGGGGATGGGTGAAATAGGTGATGGGGATTGAGGAGGGCACTTGTGATGAGCACTGGGTATGGTATGGAAGTGTTGAATCACTATATTGTACACTTGAAACTAGTAGTACACAGTATGTTAACTAACTTGAACCTAGTAGTACACAGTATGTTAACTAACTGGAATTTAAATGAACACCATAAAAAATTAAAAAAAAAATAAAAAGCTCTAGCATCCTGAGATTCTTCAAACAGATTTATAAGAATTAGATTTATAGCTATTTCTCTGGAAGGCGGCTTAGATCTGAACAGATAAGAGAACCTTTTAATTCTCTGAGAGGCACAAATGTATAGCTCAGAATAGGTCTCTAGGTTATGGCTCAGAATAAAGTACTTGCTCTTTAGGTATTTATATTTCAAAAAGAATGAAGCCCCAGAACTTTCTAGATCAAAACAGCAGAGGGATTATAGTAACATACAAAAGGGTTGGAGTTAGGAGTCTGGCCCCCCTTGCATTTCCTTTCAGGAGACAGGACAGCTGCCTCTTTTTTCCCTCCACAAGCTGGGAAAAATCATATTTCTTTGCCCTTCACCTATGGAATGTCTGGATACTTGTGTAGGAAAATCTCCACTGGCTCTCATCACTTCACCCTAGGGACAGGCACCAGGGCACAAAGGGAAGCAATGCACTTATTCATCATGAAGTGATAAATAAGAGATCTGTATCTGACCGAGAATGCCTCCTGGATACATTCAGAATAAAATTAATAAAGATGAATATTACAAAGCCCATAATCACCGAAGCAACAATAAGCAACTCAGGGATCCAGAAGTTAAAACACCACAAAACTGGAGACTAGACATTGAAACACTTTTGAAGCAAAACCCTACATCATCATAACCTTGACTGCCAGTAGAAAAAAATCACCTATAACAGAAAATTGGATTCTGACTCATGTTCATTACCCGAATGTCATATGAATACATCCAAATTGTAAAATCTAATTGGCATCCAGAATTCCAGCTATCAGGCAGCCTAAAAACATAGTTTTTGTTCTTTTACTTTCATACCACAGAACACATGAATATTGAATGCTGACTATGCATGTATATACAGACACTTTGTAAAACTGTATTGTTATAAAATAATGAAAAATCAAATAAGTTCCTGTGTTCTTCAGGATCTGAAAATACTGTCAAAGTATGCTGAAGATATTTGGGCAGCTACAATATGGGAAGGACTTGTTTGCTACTTCAAGTTGAAAATTTTCAATGGTTCCTTTGGAAGCTGAGAAAAATGTTCTTCTATTCTGGAAGATAAAAATTATGTATGTTTTAAGGTATTTATAAACCTGAGAAAAATGATATTCAGAGAATAATCATTGCCCACGTAAATCCTATATTACAAAGAAACATAACCATCCTCCAATTACGGGTACACACTGAATGTTCTGAGTAGAAATAAAGATCTTTAAACATGTCTTATCCTTGTATATTTGTTAATTAGTATACTGTGAATTTTCCTCCAAGAAAAAGGAAAGGGGAAAATGCCTCACCTAGATTTCCCATAAGAATATATGTAAGAGATGCTATAATAAAGAAAGAAAAACATGAAATAGGAAAATATCTCAGGGAAATTGGAAAAAAAAAAAACAGAAAAGTCATTAATGGCAATAAAGAACGGACATTTAATTAATAAAATCTATGGCCCACTTAAGAAAACACCTGGAATTTTTTTTAAAAGATACTCCCATAACATTCTGAAAAATGGACGGTTAAGGTTCTAAGATTTGAATCTGTGAAGCAAATTTTGAAGAGGATTTAAAGCTCTCATTGAAAAATGATGGTGGATTTACTGAAGCAGAGATGCGACCACAGACATAGCCAGGAATTGAGCTAGAGCTCCAGAATCACACTCCAAGATATTTCCCCTTTTCTTCCCTCCCATTCTACCTACTGAGCACCAATGAATCAAATGTTCTACAATTCATTTTTTCTCTAGTCCAAACAATAGCATCTCAACCATTAAGTGCCTGTGGGAGCAAGGATTATGCCTGGCCTTGAAACTCTGTAAGCAGCATGTGGAAGAGAGGCTGGAGGTTCAATCTCAGGGGGTCCAGAGTAAAATAAACCTCCAACATCACCTTTCACCCCTATGTCTACGGAAAAGAGAGAGATGGTAATCAAGCAATGAATTAAAACAAATAGCACAGGGGCGCCTGGGTGGCACAGCGGTTAAGCGTCTGCCTTCGGCTCAGGGCGTGGTCCCTGCGTTGTGGGATCGAGCCCCACATCAGGCTCTTCCGCTATGAGCCTGCTTCTTCCTCTCCCACTCCCCCTGCTTGTGTTCCCTCTCTCGCTGGCTGTCTCTATCTCTGTCGAATAAGTAAATAAAATCTTAAAAAAAAAAAAACCAGCACAAATTTTGATAGATTTTATTTTCAAATTTTAAATCACTGGATCAATTATTTTAAGCCTTAAATCAATTTTCTTCAAATGCAAGAAAAATAATTTAAATACTGAGGATTCTGTTGTTCTGCTATGAGGGACAAACAACAGCTTGCAAATTCAGCACATCTTGAAACCAGTAAAAATGTCAGATTTCAGTAAAATATGTTAATGATTTTCAAATGAAGTATCTTGAGTACTTGGCTTTCTTTAGTCCTCCAGTAAAATGGTAAGAAAAAAATATTTATTAAAAACTAGGCTCTTGGTCAAAACAGGATAAAGCAACTTACATGGTCGTTAACATTTTCTGCCTTCTTAGGGAACATAATTTCTGAAGAAGTAAAATTAATCCCCTTGTTTTTTATCACTTTTTCAAGGATCCCAAGTAAGTAATTTTCAGACAGCACAGTCAGATTTAAGGAAAAACCAAACTAATTTCATTAGCAATTAGAAGTCATCATAATCATAACTATGTCCAGATTAAATATGCACATTTGGATGCCAACCATGATGATTAAGTTAATATGTCACCTTTGCCAGTGTTACCATGGCAATATCACAATTAAAATTATCCAAGTTAAAACTAATAACCTCAATATGCAATTAACTAACAGTGTGCAAATGTAGAAGAATGCACTGATTTAGAAAACCAGAAAAATGTACAGATATTTTGTCCCTCTCTTCCCCTCATTCCTCCAGGAAAAGGAGACAAAGAGAAAAATTAAAAGGGAAATTATTGATCATTGCTAAGCATTCCTTTAGCAAACACTTTTATGATGTGTTAAAAACAAATTTTAGAGCAACTCTCTCTGTCACTCCTTCCTTTATGCTCCCTTTGTATTCACTGTGGATTTCTTCTTTAGTCCTGAGTAGAAGTCTGCCTTAGTTAAGCACCCCTTTGTATTATTTCACACATTCCTCCCCTCTCCCTCTCCCATTTATAAATGAAGTTCTAATACTGGCCTCTAAGCATGGGAAGTACTCAAGAGTACTAGCATCAGAAGCGGGATGACAGTAATAAGAACAGTTTCCTTATTTAAGTACCATCATATCTACTGTCTTAGTTGGATCCTTCCTTACCAAAGATCCTAAGACAAGTATTTTAACTCAGAAGAGACCTCAAGACATAGAAATGAAGACTTAGGGAAAGTGAAATAAACCAAAAAGTGTATGTCAAAGATCAAGTTTCCAATAAGGACAATTGGGGCTCAATTTCATTATGAACCCTCCGAGATACTGTGTGAATATGCCTCAGAATCAGCTTAATGAGGTGTGGAAGTCTAAGTCATTTAGGTTTTGATTCTATCACCCTTTGGTGAGGATGACTGCAGCCATACGATCTTTTTTCTCCCCCCTGGTTGTGCCTATATGTAGCCCAGCAAGCCCCCCTCACTGCTAGAGAAAATCCTTCAGCAGAGAAGAAAGACATGCATAGGCCCTTGTCGCAGCCATCAGATGGCTGTGAACTGTCAATAACTTCAGATAAACCAGAGTGAGCTAATGAGATATGGAGCAGACCTCAGTGGGGTCAGCTCCTGATTTGATCTGAGGCTCCAAGCCAGATTCTGGAATGAAAATAGTTAAGAAGACAAAAATTGATTCCTCATGAAGTTCATGGAATTTATAATGGTAGACAAGTCTAAACAATTCTGAAAATCAACAATTTGGTTACTTTGGGTACATTTGTGTAACACCTGGCATTTTGTCTTTATCCCTGTAATTTTTCATCTTAAAGGAATCATGCTGCTTCTGTTTCTTTTCCCCACCAAGCTACGCAGGAATTCCATACTGTCATTCCACAACCTACCCAGCCATTCACGCTTTATGATCCTACAAACCACCTGAACTCTATCTGGGAACAGAGATTGTCTCTGTGCTTTATGTTACAGAATTGTTCATAACCCCCAATTTCTCAGTTCTCAGTCCAAGGTGGAACAGCAATGAACAGACATAAAGCTTTCCCCTTAGTCTATTTTACTGCCTAAATTTTTGTTAAACATTTTCTAGCTGTTGGGGAGTTAATGTAGGTTCTTTTTGATCACATAATCTCTTATGCTCTGACCCTTAAAGACACAGGACTGTCATAAAGTGAAAGTCCATTTAAACACACACAAATGAGAAATGTATTATCAGTAACTCAGAAGTTCCCTGATGCCTCCTCCTGGTATCTATTCAACCCATAAGTAGCCACATTTCTGACATTTATCACCATAAATTAATTTTGCCTGCTTTTGAACACCATATAAATGGAATCAAACAGTACATACTGTTCTATGTGGGGCCTCTCTTCTTCAATATTATGTACATTATTGTCGGTACCAATAGATAATTCTTTATTATAACTTTCAGATAGCCTATTTTATAAATTCACAACATATATTCTTCTACAGTTTGTGGATATTTGGTTTATTACTAATTATTAGCTACTGCAAATAGTGCTTCTACAAAAATTATTGTGTATTTGGTAAATGTCTGTATGCATTTCTCTTGTATACATGCATAGAAGTGCAATGCTGGACTAAAGGTTGTATGTATTTGTTCAGTTTTATTGGATACTATTAAAATTTTTCCAAAGTGACTTTATCAGTTTTATTTTTCAATTGTTTGTTCCCTTATATAGTTGCTAAGTACCATTATATTTGATTGCTTTATATCAACCTTGCTATATCCACATATCTATTTTAAAAGAACACCAGTCAAATATTTTGGACTTTCTACATACACAATCATTTTAACAGCAAATGCTTATAATTTATTTCTTCTCTTTTAAATCTAATTTTTAAAATATCTTATTTCACTTGCTAGGACAGCCAATTTAATGTTGGATAAAAATGCTGAATAAAAAGTGTTATTTGTTTTTTGGGTTTTTAAAAAGATTTTATTTATTTATTTATTTTAGAGACAGCGTAAATGAGAGAGAGCACAAGCCGGAGGAGGGGCAGAAGGAGAGGGGGAAGCAGGCTCCCCTCTGAGCAGAGAGCGCAACGCAACACGGGGCTCAATCCGAGGACCCTGGGATCATAACCTGAGCTGAAGGCAGCCACTTAACTGACAGCCACCCAGGCAGCCTCTGAATAAAAATTGTTTTAACAAGCAATTTGAATCAATACTGACTTTGGAATAAAGCATTCAATACTTTATTATTAAATACATTGCTTGCTGAAGGATTTGTAGATACTCATCAAAAGGAGATTGACTCTTTTCCTAGTGCTCTGAGCACTTACTTTGGTCATAAATTGGTGTTAAATTTTATCAGATGTTGTTTTTGCCTCTACAAAGACTATTATTTTCCTAGGGCTTTCATAACAAATGCCCACAAAGTCTGTGGCTTAAAACAATAGAATTTTCCTGTCTCACAGTTCTGCATACTGGAAGTCCTCAAAAACCAACATGTCACCAGGGCTGTACAAAGGCTCTGAAGGAGAATCCCTCCTTGCAAATTCCAGATCCTGTGGGCTCCAGGCATTCTTTGACTTATGGCTTTGTAACTCCACTCTCTGCCTCCTTCTTCACATGATCTTCTCCTCGGTGTATCTTTCATGTATCTCCCCCTCCCTGTGTTTTGTAAGAATGCATGTGATTGGATTCAGAGCCCACTAGATAATTCAGGATAAGCACCTCCTCTCAAGATCCTAAATTTAATCATATATTTAGCCATATCATGTAATATTCACAGATTCCATGGACTTTACATAGGTACATTTTGGGTGACATTTTTTAGCCACCACAAATTCGTATGATTTCTCTTTCTTTTTTTAAATATGGTGAAATGTCTTGTTTTATTTTTTTAAATATTAAATTAGCCCTGCACTTCAAGGATGAATCCAACTTGTCATGACACATTATATCTTTAAATAATGTTGGATTTGATTAATATTTTTTTTAGTTTGTTTTGTATCTATACTCATGAAAAATATTATGCTGTAATTTTAGAATGTTTCCTTGTCAAGTTTTGGTATAAAATTTATACTGGCATAATTGAAATGAGTTTGCAGTGTTCTTCCTTTTCATATCATATATCTGGGAGAGTTGCTCAAAGTTTTGTGTTAATATTTCTTTGAATGTTTGGGTGTATTTGATAAATCCATTTAATCCTGGAAGGTTATCTGTGTGAAGATATTCATTATATATTTAATATATTTAGTACTAATTAGATTTTCAATTCCATGTTTTGTCATTTGTGTTTTTTTCTAGGAAGTTTTTCATTTCAAACCTTGTCAAATATATTGGCATAAAGCTGTTAATGGTATACTTAGACATATTTTAATATTTGTATGACTTGTAATGATGACTCCTCTTTTATTTATAATATTGCCAGTTTGTACTTTGTCTATATGTTTCTTTTCATCTTGTTGGAGATCCAAAATCTGCATTAATTGTTTCAAATAACTTACTTCAAGATTTGTTGATTTTTTTCAGTATAGTTCATTTGGTTTCTTTTCCATTTGTGTTTTTATCTTAAAGATGTCCTTTACTGATATCTCTTTGGTTTAATATACTAGTCACATTCTGTCTTCTTAAGATGGATTTTCATGTATCCTCCCTTTTAATATCATTTATGACTATATTTTTCTCTGTAATCACTCTAAAAACAGCTTTTAATGATATTTCACAAGCTTCTGTATCTTATATTTTTATTTTTACTGAGTTCAAAAATATTCTAATTTCCATTAGATTTTTACTTTGACCAATGGGTTATTTAAGAATGTACTGTTTTTCTTGTTATTTATTTCTACCGTGCTGTTAATTTCAACTGTAGTCAGAAAATAGACCATGAATGAACTATGTACATCTTTTAAGATATGCCAAGTCTTGCTTTGTGATCCAGAAAATATCACAAATGATCAATTTTGGTAAATAATCCACATGCAGTTGAAAGAAACAAATATTCAGTATTTGCTGAATGCTCTATTAATCTATATCAAAAGGTCAATATTCTTACTAAAGTACGTGAAATCTTTCCAATCCTTTTTTAATTTCATTCTCCTTTTTTCTATGCTTAACTGAAAGGTTTGTGCTGATTTCATCTACTATGAATATAGAATTGGCTTATTATTTCTTAGTTCTGTGGATTTACTTCATGTATGTTGAAGCTATGTTATTAGGTGACACAAGTATATAATTTTACACTTCCTTGTGTAAGGATCCTTTAATAATTGTGTTATTCTCTCTTCATCCCAAAAAAATTTTGCTTAAAGTTTACTTTGATATTAGTTTAAATTTTTCCAATATATTAGTTTGTAGAGCTTCTGTAACAAAGAGCCACAAACTGGTTGGCTTAAACAACAGAAATTGTTTCATAGTCCCAGAGGTTAGGGGTCCAAGATCTAGGTGTTGGCAGGGTCGGTTTCATCTGAGGGCTAGAAGAAAGACTCTTCCATGCCTCTTGCCTAGCGTTTGGTGGTTTGCTAGCAGTCTTGGTGTTTGTTAGCTTGTAGAAGCATAACCAGTCTCAACCATCCTTTTCACATGACATGATCCTTCAGGACATATCTCTGTTCAAACTTCCCCTTTCATAAAGACATTGCTCACATTGGATTAGCAGCCCACTCTATTCCAGTATGACCTCATCTTAATTAATTACATCTGCAACGAGCCATCTCCAAATAATACTGGATTATGAGGTTATGGAGTGTTAGGACTTCAATATACGAATTTGGGGAGGACATAGATCAACCATTGCATCAAATCTGCTTTGGCTGGTTTTTACATGAGTAAAATGACTTTTCTCAATGACTTAGTCTCGATGAGGTCTCAATGACTTAGTACATAAATATGTTTCATTTCACGAGTCTGTAAGTCAGGTGTGATATCACTGCTCTAGGCTCCATATAGACTAGGTGTTAAGTCTTTCACATGTCTTTTCATGTCAGAAATGTTGCTAAAGGAGCAGCTCTTGTCTAGGATATACACTTCTCATGATGATGAGAAGGAATGTAAAATGTCAAAAGAAACCATAAAAACATATTTAAACCCTCTGTTTGAATGGAGCAAAAGTCCTATCCATGCCCACCTTATTGGACACTGCAAGGAATATCAGAAGCTCAACATCACTGAAGTGAGAAGTATAATATTCTCATGAAGTTAGGGAGGAGAATAAATATTTACTGAAAAATATTATAATCTTTCTTTTACTTTTAATATTTCTATTTTTAATAATTAGTAATTTTAATATTTCTTTGTATTTTAAGTTTGTCTCTATAAGCTGTATAGCTTACCTTTTTTCCTCTTGCCTAAAATCATGTATTTTAAATGAAGCATGTATTTCATTAAATGACAAAGGCTTATATGTTATCATGTTACACAAGTTATACCACATATAAGATTGGGCAGAACTATGACTTTACTTTAAAAGTCCTAGGTATTTGCCAGAATTGTTAAAGAAATTATGTTCTTTAAATTTTGGGGGTTAAGTTATTGGCTATGTAGTTAATACAGATTTTTATTGCAACTTGATTTAACTATAATGTATATAAAACAAAAGCAACACAGTCTCACGAAATAGTTTGATGGATTTGACAAATTTATACAATGTTGCAACAACACCAAAATTAGTTTTTAGAACCCTTCCCTCACCAAAAAAGTCCCTTTTTTTTTTTAAGATTTTATTTATTTATGTGACAGAGAGACAGCCAGCGAGAGAGGGAACACAGCAGGGGGAGTGGGAGAGGAAGAAACAGGCTCCCAGTGGAGGAGCCCGATGTGGGACTCAATTCCGGAACGCCGGGATCACGCCCTGAGCCGAAGGCAGACGCTCAACGACTGCGCTACCCAGGCGCCCCCCAAAAAAATGTTCCTTTATGCCAGTGGTCAGCTATTTTCCTTTGTATATATGAATGTATTTAATTGGCTAACATTTTGTTAAGGTTTCTATATCTTCACAAGGGATATTGGCTCAATTTTTCTTTTTTATGTTATGTCTTTGACTCTAGTATCAGGGTAATGCTTTCCCATTAAAATAAGTTGAAAAGCATTCCTTTCTCCATTACTACTTGAAAAAAATTAAGGGAAACTGATAAAATTTCTTAAAGATTTTTTTTAAAAAATCACCAATGAGCAAGTAGAACTAAATTTTACTTTTTGGGATGAGTTTTTTATTAATAATTAAACTCATTAAACTTATTTAAATTTATTTCATTGATATAAATTATTTACATTTTCTCATTTCTTGAAGCAGTTGTTTTTCATGAAATGTATCCATTTCATCTAAATTGGCATGTTAATTAGCATAAAGTTGTTTACCATACTTACTTATCATCTTAATGTCTGTAGGTCATATACTGAGATCCTAGCTTTTATTCCAGAATTGGTATTTCTTAAAATTGATCATTTACCCAAAGTTTTATTGAATTTACTGATGTTTTTAATGTAACTTTTGGTTTTATTGTTTGTTGTTGTTTTTATATATTGCTTTATCCTCTTCTATTTCATCATTTTCTGCTCTAATCTTTTTTATTTTTTTCCTTCTGTCTGCTTACATTAGGGTATAATATGCTCTTCTTTTTCTAACCTCTCGTGGTAGAACCTAGAGCACTGACTTTCAATGACTATTATTTCATAATACAAACATTAAAATTGTAAATTTCCCTCTAAGCACTGCTTTAGCAGCATCCCAGAGGTTTTGGTATGTAGTCCATTATTATTTAACTTGAGCTATTTTCTATTTTATCCTATGATTTTTTTCCTTTGACTTATGGTTTATTTAGAAATGTGTTAATTTCTACATATCTATGGGCTTGCTGAATTTCTTTGTTATTGATTTGAAATATGAATCCACTGTGGTAAGAGATCAAACAATTTCAATCCTTTAAATTTACTAAAACTTATTTTATGACTCACCACGTGGTGTACACTAAATGATGAACCATGTACACTTGAATAAATACATATTTTAGACACGTTGGATAGAGTATTCCATAGATGCTAATTAGGTCGAGGTGGAGTCCAATGTTTCCCTATTTTCTCTACTATTTGAGATATTTTATCTTCCTGTTCTTTTAATTACTGAAGAAAATTACTGAAATATTCATTTATTAATCATAAATTTTCTATTTCTCCTTTCTACTCTGTAAGGTTTACTTCAAGTATTTTGGAACTCTGCAATTATACGCACGTTTATTTATAAATGTTACATCATCCTATTCTATGCATTCTTCTACCATTAAGAGTGCATGTAGTTCTTTGTTATAACGTGGTGGAGGGGGAGGAGGACGGTAGGCTCATCTTGTCCCACAAATACTAGATAAGTATCAAATAATTCTAAATACCCAGATATTGACCTGAGACTGGCAGAACAGACTACCCAACTAAAGGTAGAGAAGAGCCCACATCAAAGAAGGTAGAAAAGGCAGTGGTTTGGGAGAGATACAAATCATGGCCACCATGGTCTGCAGTCACAGAAAAAGATGAGAGACAGAGAAACACAGGGGAGGGGAAAGTGAATCCCCATGGCAATTGGCTTGGAAAGTGAGAAGAGCTGAATTTCATGACTTCTGGCAACCAGCAGGGCTTAAAGTCTAAGTTTTAGAAGTCAGCAGGCTTGGCTAGGGTAGAGCCTGAAAGGGAGAGAAGGCAGGCAAACAACCCACAGGCATACAGCTTGGAAACAGCAATCTGAAGAGTGCCTGGGGCACGTAGTGGGAAGGTTATTTGCTCATTCTGGAGTACATCACAGAGAGGCAGCATTCACAGAGAGACCACTCCAGGAACAAATGAATGGCAGGTTCCATTTACCTCCCCCATCCCTCAGCACAAGCACAGGACCACCTTCAGGAATCAGTGCCGTGCCCATACTGGCTACCTAACTAGCTCATGTCAGGACCTGTCCCACTTACCCCTCCAGTGCTCCAGTAGAACTGCCTTCCCTGTCTTGCTTAACTCAGTCCCAGTGCTGCAGGCGACCTCCCACAGAAGACCAGCCCAAAACCCTGCTCAGAACATATCTCCCCACTCAGAAGTTTTGCAGAGCCTAGCATCCTGTGGCAAGTGATAAGTCTCATTTCATAAGCAGACCACAGCACACCTAGTTAAACTGTACCACATTAAGGCCAGGGACCAAACACTGCCTGCAATAAGCAAAAAGAACCCGTGCAGATGACTGGCCTAAAGGATAAAGCAGCCAGGAGAAAAATCCCAGAAGCACTAGACCCTAGAGAACAGGGGACACTACACTGCAGGGCACGATAGGATCTCTTCTTCATAAGGCCATTACCCTCAAGAAAAGGAAATGGAGGTTACTGTTCTAACATACAGAAACAGGCACAGAGAATTAGACAAAATGAGAAGACAGAGAAATTTATCCCAAATGAGAGAATAGGACAAGGCCATGGTCAGAGATTTAAGTGAAACAGATATAAGTAACATGTCTGATGGAGAATTTAAAGCAAGTAATCATAAGGATACTCACTGGACTTAAGAAAATGGTGGAAGACATGAGTGAGACCTTTAATATAAAGATAAGGAATAACACAGCAGAGATAAAGGGCTCAATAAATGAAACAAGAAACATGCTTTACAGAATGAGCAGCAGGCTGGAAGAAGCAAAGGAAC
Organism: Ursus americanus; assembly: GCF_024610735.1. Classification (NCBI taxonomy): domain Eukaryota; kingdom Metazoa; phylum Chordata; class Mammalia; order Carnivora; family Ursidae; genus Ursus; species Ursus americanus. Next base: position 42,346,419 of record NC_142136.1, read on the forward strand.
AAATTAATGACCTAGAAGACAGAGTAATATAAAGTAATTAAGCTGAACAAAAGAGAGAAAAAAAGAATGCAAAATGAGAACAGATTTAGGGAACTCAGTGACAAATACAAATCATTTGTATTATAGGAGTCCCAGAAGAAAAAGAGAGAAAAGGGGCCAGAAAATTTATTTGAAGAAGTAATAGCTGAAAACTTCCTTAATCTGGGGAAGGAAACAGATATGCAGATCCAGGAGGCACAGAGAACCCCCAGCAAAATCAACAAAAGCAGATCCACACCAAGACATATTGTAACACATTGACAAAATATAGTGATAAAAAAAAAAATTTTAAAGCAGCAAGACAAAAGAATGCAGTAACATATAAGGGAAACCCAATAAGGCTAGCAGGAGACTTTTTAGCAGAAACTTTCCAAGCCAGAAAGGAGTGGCATGATATATTCAAAGTACTGAATATGAAAATTTTGCAGCCCAGAATATTCTAGCCAGGAGGGTATCATTCAGAGTAGAAGGAGAGATAAAGAGTTTCCCAAACAAAAACTAAAGGAGTTCATGACCATTAAATCAGTCCTGTAAGAAATATTAAAGGGGACTGTGTGAGTGGAAAGGAGGGACCAAAAGTGACAGTATGAAGGTAGGAAACACAAAAGCAGTAAAAGTGAATATTTCTGTAAAAAATCAAAGTATTCACAAAATAGTAGGATATAATTATGATAACTTATACATAAAAGGGGGAAGAAGAGGAATAAAGAATGAGTTTAAACTTAAAGAACCATGAACAAATATAAACTGCTATATGCAAAAGAGGTTATACACAACCCTAATGGTAACCTTATATCAAAAGCCACTAATAAATATGCAAAGAATAAAGAGAAAGAAATGCAAATGTATCACTAAGAAAATCAGCAATGAAAGAGAAAGACAAGAAAAGTTTAGAGAAAATCTCCAGAAAAATGGCACTAAATACAGTTCTATCAATAATTACTTTGAAAATAAATGGACCAAATGCTCTAATCAAAAGACATAGGATGTTAGAATGGGTAAAAATAAACAAATAAGACTCATTTTAGACCTAAAGACACCTGCAGATTGAAATTGAGGGGACTGGGAAACATCTATCATGCAAACAGATGTCAAAAGAAAGCTGGAGTAGCAATATTTATTTCAATAAAATAGACTTTAAAATAAAGACTGTAACAAGAGACAAAGAAGGACACTATATATGAATAAAGAGGACAATCCAAGAAGAATATATAACAATTGTAAATATTTATGCACCCAAGATAGGAGCACCCAAATACACAAAACAGACAATAACAAATACCAAGGGACCAATTGATAATAATAAAATAATAGTAGAGAACTTTAAACCCCACTTACATCAATAGATTACCTAAAGAGAAAATCAACAAGTAAACAATGGCTTTTAATGACACACTGGAACAGATGGATTTAATAGATATATTCAGAACATTCTATCCTAAAACAGCAGAATATATATTCTTTTCAAGTGCACATGGGATATTCTCCAGAAGAGGTCACAAACTAGCCCACAAAATAAGTCTCAATAAATTCAAGAAGATCAAAGTCTTACCATACATCTTTTCTGACCACAGCACTATGAAACTAAAAGTCAACCACAAGAAAAAATCTGGAAAGACCACAAATACGTGGAGATTAAATAATACGTTACTAAACTACAAATGGGTCAACATGGAAATAAAAGACGAAATTAAAAAAAAATCCATGGAAACAAATGAAACTAAAAACACAACAGTCCAAAACCTCTGGGATGCAGCAAAAGTAGTTCTAAAAGGGCTGTATATATGGCTACCTCAAGCAGCAAGGGAAAATCTCAAATAAACAACTAACTCTACACATAATGGAGCTAGCAAAAGAATACAAACAAAACCTAAAACCAGCAGAAGGAAGGAAATAATAAAAATTAGAGCAGAAATAAATAACATAGAAACCAAAAAAACCACAACAGAACACATCAATGAAACCAGGAGCTGGGTCCTTTAAAAAAAAGTCAATAAAATTAATTGAATAAGTAAATCAGTAAATTTGATAAACCCTAGCCAGACTTATCAAGAAAAAAAAAAAAAAGGGAGGAAGGACTCAAATAATTAAAATCACAAATGAGAGAGGAGAAGTAACAGCCAACACTACAGAAATACAAACTATTCTAAGAGAATATTATGAAACTATATGGCAATGAATTGGACAATCTAGAAGAAATGTATAAATTCCTGGAAACGTATAAACTACCAAAATTGAAACAGGAAGAAATAGAAATTTCGAACATACTGATAACAAGCAAAGAAACTGAATCAGTAAACAAAAAAAATTCCAACAAAGTTCCAGGAACAGATGGCTTCATAGACAAATTCTACCATCTAAAGAATAGCTATTCTTCTCAAACTATTCCAAAAAAATAGAAGAGTAAAGTAAACTTCCAAATTCATTCCATAAGGCCAGCATTACCCTGATATTAAAAACCAGATAAAGACATCACTAAAAAAGAGAACTACCGGCCAATATCTCTGATGAACATAGATGCAAAAATCCTCAAAAAATGCAAGCTGAATCCAACGATACATTAAAAAATCATTCACCATGATCAAGTGGAATTTATACCTGGATTGGAAGGGGGGCTTCAATATTCACAAATCAATCAACATGATATATCATATCAATAAGAGAAAGGATACGAACCACATGATCATTTCAATAGATGGAGAAAAAGCATTTGACAAAGTACAACATACATTCATGATAAAAGCCCTCAAAAAGTAGGTTTAGAGGGAACATACCTCAACATAATAAAGGCCATATGTAAAAAACCCATAGCTAATATCATCTTTAATGTGAAAAAAACTGAAAGCATTTCCCCTAAGGTCAGGAACAAGACAATGTCGTCTACTCTCACCACTTTTATTCAACACAGTACTGGAAGTCTCAGCCACGGCAATCACACAACAAAAAAAAATAAAAGTAATTCAAATTGGTAAGGAAAAAGTAAAACTTTCACAAGGAAAAAGTAAAATGTTCACATTTGCAGATGACATGATACTGTACATAGAAAACCCAAAGGACCACCAAAAAACTGCTAGAACCGATAAATAAATTGTTTATATATATTAATATATAACTTTATATATATAATATACATTCCATACACTGCATACTACATATATTTTGTATATATTATTTTATATATAATATATGCAATTTATATATTATATAATATCTATTATATATATAATATATATTTATTTAATATATATAATATATATTATATATATTAAATGCAATAGGCCACTGTGATATTGCCATTTTGATGAACCTTGTGTTTTGTAAGTCCAAGTTCCCTAAAAACAATATATATATATTTATATAAATATATATATATATAAATATAAATATAAATATATAAATATAAATAAATAAATAAATAAATAAATAAATATATATATATATATATATATATATATATATATATATATATAACCCTACTTGGATTCCTTGAGCTTCTTGGATGTATAATTAGTGTTTTCTCTCATTTGAGAAATTTGTCATTAGTTTTTCAAATATTTGACTTCTTCTGGCTCTCTTTCTCTCCTTCCAAGTTTCCATTTTAATATGTGACAGAATTCATTCATAGCATATCATAGATCTAGGTGAGTCAGAATAAATTTGCATATCCTTGCTCACAAAATCTCCTTTTTCCTGGTGTCTACTTAAGCCTTCAGGTTCACTTCGCCACAAATTACCTTTCTCTATTTTTTTACAATATACATTTACTGAATGTATTTTTTTAACCTGCTATATCTTTTTCATCTTCTACTCTTTGAAATGGTACTATCTCTTTATAAAATATTCCCCCCAGCTTCCTTCACTAAAATAATAAGTATTTATCCTTCATGTGTCAGCTTAATTATTCGTTTCTCCAGTGAAGTCATATTGCCTGTAAAACCATCCAGAGTAAGAGAAACCCAAAATTTCAAAGTTCATCCTAACGTATGAAAAAAATACACTTGTGCATTCACAGAATGTCCATATTTTCAAAAATGCCCAATGGCTCAAAGTTAGATTCCCAGTGCTTAAATAAGGGATACTAGCTCAACTTTTTTGAGAGAAATAAAAGTACTGTGTAAAAGTTCTCTGCCACATTGGCTTTGCTAGTTTTTGTTGTATAAATTAAAAATCATATGACTAAACCAAGATGATTTATTAGTGAGATTTTTGGGACATTCCAGGGATGAGATGCAAATAGGTCACTGTGATATTGCCATTTTGATGAACCTTGAAGAAATGCAACTTAGGCTTCCTGCTACTAAGTAGATGTATTATAACAGAATTTCTGATGTTTGAAAATATCAGTGTCGGGATGCGGTGGTGACAACAGAGGTCTCAGTCATTTTGAAAAGCATTATAAAGTATTATAGATAAGCATGTTGACATAAACATGTGAACTACATTCCATATCAAAAATATAATCACATTATAGCATAATGGGCTTGGAAGAGAATATTAAAAGAGATTATTATCAGAAAATAAGCACATGAACACATAAATAGTTAGCAGAGAGATCATTTATAGAAATACAGAAAGATTTGACTCCAATGACTAACAAAAGAAAATTCTTTGCCAGGCATATTCTAATTATTAATCTTCTTTTCTTAGGTTGAATATTCATTTTGACATAGTGATAATTAGACCATTCCTTTTATGACTATGTCTCGGGAAGAAAAAGGCAAAAAAAGTAAAAGAAATAAGTATCCCTAATTTATCGTCTAATTAGGAAAATTCTATCGCCCCTACAGGTGCTATGGGACAGAACACCATAAAGCGGCTGAAACTAATTCAGACATTGGGCTATTACTTTATTCCATCAATTCTGGAAAGGTGGAACTTGAGACCCAATCTATCTCAATGGTTCTAAGTGTAATGATGAGGGCTATGAAACCAATCCAAGGACTATTATGACAGACTAACATTATCTCCATTTTGAATTATATCCATCCTTAGTGGAAGAAAATGTCCTAATGTAAACTTTTTTACTCTAAATGAAAGGTGGTAAGAAATAATGAAGTTGGGCTTCTATTTCCATTTCATCTTTCTTTTGGTTTCCTCACACATTTATCCACTTGGCCTCTCGTATACAACTGTCTCAGTGTAAGGATAATTTGCTTGAATCATTGTGGTGAGTCAAGGAGAACGAAACCAGGTAGATAAATTTAGCTGGCCCCAAAGTCATTTTGTAGCATTGTCACTCTGCTCAATTCCAAAATCTAAGGCAAAGAATCAGTTTCTTTATAATAACAGGCAAAATTAGAGGTCCCTTAAAATTTAAGAAAGTATCTATTCTACATTAAGAGTAATGTAAAGTCATTGAAGTCTGGATAAAACTCTAGTTAAGATATGTCCTAAGTATGGTAGGCAGGATGACTCTGAAAAATATCCACATGCTGATCCCTGGAACCTATGAATATGTAGTGTTACAAGGTTAGGACTTTACAAATATAATTAAGTTTACACATTTTAAAATGGGGAGATTATTCTGCATTATTAACCATCATTCACAGTGGCCCAATCTAATCACATAAGTCCTTAAAGCAGAGAACTTTCTTGGCTGGGGTCAGAAAGATGCTGCGAGATTTAAAGTACTAGAAGGACTCAATCCACCATCTTTGGCTTGAAAATGGCTGAGGCAATATGATGAGGAATGTCCTAAGAATCTGAGAAAGTGTCCTAGCTTAAGTCCTCAAAGAAATGAAACCACAGTCCTACAACTGCATGGAGCTGAATTTGGCCAATAACCTACATGAATTTGGAAGTAGATTCAGCCCTACAGCTTCCCAAAAGAACACAGCTCTCTTCACACTTTGATTTCAGTCTTGTGAGACTCTAAGCAAAGGACCTAGCTTATCGCTGTCTACCCTTGTATTTAACCAACGAACTGTAAGATAAAAATGGGTGTTGTTTCAAGCCACAAAATTTGTAGAAATTCATCACATCACCCATAGAAAACTAATATGCTAACATGATAAACTCTTCATAATAGATTCCTGAACTTCAATTTGTACTTTGGTAATACAGAAATTAATACACTGATCTAAATAAAATGGGAAATATACTAAAGTAAAATACTTAGCAATATTATTTTCCTATATTTTTCCAACCTATAAAACTGCATTTAAAATTTTTCTACATCATTATTTACATTGTGTTATACCAAACATAAATCTGAGTGTAAGATAGCTAAAAATTAATAATCATGGGCTACCACAGTCAAAAGCAATATCTAATGGTGTAACTAGAGATGCTTGATGATGTTACATAGAATGCTTCTTAACCTTTGTGTATCAGTTAAATGACATTTTCTTCCCCAATCAGGAAGCTAGCCACCCTCTGAAAAGAAGAGGAAGAAGATACACTTGACATTCTGATATTGACACTGCAGGTATGAGATAATTGCCAAATTGAGAGTAAAGCCAGGAACACAGTTATATGAACAAAGGGAAAATCATCCTCTATCAATAAACAAATAATGTTTGCCATTTGTCAGGATCATTACCAAAATCGAACTTATTTTATTAGTAAAAATGGTTAAAAAAAATACTTAAACTGTGAACACATGGTTCAACAGAAATCGAGAACGTGGACCTTCATATTGATAAAAATACCTTTTTGCCAAACAGATGTGCAAGACATAAAGAAAAACAGCTGCTACACAAAAGAGGTTAAAAGAAAAATTACGGTCAGAAAATAAAATGACTTTTTAATTAGGCGTATTTTCAGTATTTCTCTAAAGATAAATTTAAAATAGTGCCAGAAACAAACTCTACATCTTTTAAAGGTTACGTTGTATACTTTTATTTTAAGTAAGTTCTATCGTAAAAAGATTATAATACAAATTCCGTAATAATGGTTCAGTTTGTTTTTTAAAAAAGATCTTTTTGTTGGTTTCATGAAATTCTGAATTCAGGCATCTCCTACATATTACATTGAGGTCTCAAGCCCAGATTCTTTTACACAGATAAGGAAGGTGCTCCACAGGATATCATTCCATCAAGCCTTGATTCTTCTCTTTATTCTATCAAATATAAAAATGCCTTTAAAAATCCCATATAATGTTGACACTGATATTTCAACTTTATGACACATTTTTAATGCTTTCAAAATTTTATTGCCTCCATTTGAAGAGAAGTGCTTGGGAACTTTGCACCTGCTAAAATATCTGATATTTATGAAAATTTTGTCTTCCATATTTACATTAATTAAATAACTTATATAGTGTTAAACAATGTTGGTGAAGAGATTTTATTAAGATACAGACTAAAACTTTTAGAAGGTCAGAACATTATCCTACTTCTACAAAAGATACATATCTCTAATATTTTAACTCAGAGAAAACATTTTCAGCTATGAATACTGAGTAACCACAAAGACTAACACTACACTCTCCAATATTCAAAAGGCTTTTTCAGACTAATTACTCATGGGCCAACGAGAAGTCACATGCAATTTTTTATAGTGCGAAAGGATAAATTGGCAATATCCCATCTTTGCTACCAGAAGGACGGCCATCAGGCCTTATGGAAAGTAGGTTTTCAATAATCATCTTATTTGTACAAAAATTATTCTTACTAGCCATACCTTAACTGATTATGAAATATAATTAAAGGAAATACCAGAAGAAACAGAAACACTAATGTCAAACCCTCCCTTTCTTTTTTAACTACTTTACTGAGATATGCTTGCCATATACAAAGCTGTTCATATTTAGGGCATACAACTTAAAGAGTTTGGAGATAAGTATATATCCATGAAATCATCACCACAATCTATGCCACAAACATATCTATCACCTCCAAAAGCTTCTTCCTGCCCTCTTAATTTTTATTACTGTATTATTTTATAAGAACACTTAACATAAGATCTAACCACTTAGCAAAATTTTAAGTACACAATTCAGTATAGTTAACTATAAGTAGTATGCTGAGACTTTTTCATTTGCATAAAGTGAAACTTTGTACCCTTTGACTAATACCACTATTCTTCCCTCCCTTCAGCCCCAGACAACCACCATTTTAAACTCTGCTTCTATGACTTTGACTATTTTGGATTCTTCATCCAAGTGGTATCATGTACTATTTATCCTTCTGTATTTAGCTCATTTTCAATTAGGATAATGACCTCCAGGTTCACTCAAGTTGTAACACATGGCAGGATTTCCTTCTTCTTTATAGCTAAATAATATTCCATAACATATATACATCACATTTTCTTTATCCATTTGTTCATCGATGGAAATTTAGATCGCTTAGCTATTATGAATAATGCTGCAATGAACATGGGAATACAGATATTTCTTAAGAGATTCTGATCTCAATTCCATTGGACACATATTCAAAAGTGGGGTTGCTGAGTCACATGATAGTTTTATTTTTAATGATTTGAGGAACAGCCATACCATTTTCCATAGCGGCTGCATTGATTTATATTTTCACTGTGCTCACTGTGTATAATTTCTCCTGATCTTCGCCAACATTTGTTATCTTTTGTTTTTTCAACAATAACCATCCTAATAGGTGTGAGGTGATCTCATTATGATTTAGATTTGCATTTATTTCCCTGATGATTATTGATGTCAACCACCTTTTAAAATTGTTACCATTTGTATGTTTTCTTTGGAGAAATGTCTATTCAAGTTTTTGTTCATGTGATTAAAACATGAACACAGGTCTTATTGTATGAGTTCCTAATACATTTTTGATATAAATTTTTATCAGGTATATGATTTGCAAATATTTTTTCCTTTACCATAGGTTGGCTTTTCATTTTGCTGATGGTGCTTCCTTTGCTGTGCAAAAGCATTTTGATTTAATGTAGTCCCATTTGTCTATTTTTGCTTTGGTTGCTTATTTTTAGTATTATACCAAACCCCGTTTTAATACATTTCTTTGAATTAATGGTTGCTAAAATAAACCATAAGCAGAAATTTAAATACATTTTATGTTTTTTTAATGTGTATGATACTCTCATTTGTCCCTATTGTGTTTTTTTCTATATTTGCTCTTACTCTCATTATTCAAACTTTGTTCCTCCCCATTTCTTTATATACTTCATATTTCATATGTTATTTGAATATTTACTATAATATGACTGCCCTTTATTCCATGCTAATGAAATCAGTAAATCTTTCAACCTGAATACCTTTGCATCATTAATATGCACATAATGATTTTTGCTACATTTGTTCCTGATGAGAAATATCAGGTGTTCAATCAATTTAAAAATTATTTTGAATTTTTAAAATTATTTTTGCATAGATATTTTCTCTGATAAATTTTTAAAGTTTATGGTTATTTAGTTAGAAAGATACATTAAGTTTCATATCAAGAGATTTACATTGTGATTTGTAATTCTGATTTAATAAAACTATATAAATTTTATACTAAGAATGGAATCTTTTGAATCTCTAGTTTATTTTTTCAAATGTAAAAACACTTAATTTTTTAAATTATATTTCTATTTTAGCATCTTTGAACATCAAAAACTAAACCACTACCTATATTTCAGCTTTCTATAGGTGACTTTGATTTGAAAAGTTTTTAAAGTAAATTTTCATTCAGAATGATAGATGAATTCAGCATTCCCCTGTATTAGTTTTTCATTAAGTAAAGCTCTATTTTCTTCTTATGTAAAAAGAAATTATAGCTTTCTCCCTTCAGAAAAATCATTTTAAAAAAATCTTACTTCCCTGCCTTCCACTCACTAAACTATGGATGATATAACAAAGCAATTTAGGGATTATTCTACTCATTCTTAGAAAGTATACCATGAGGTCAATATTTTTATGCTAGTCAGGTCTGCTTTGTGGTTAACATCTTGGATTGTCACCACTAGCTAGCTGAGTGTTACATGTTGATGGCAGAATTCCAGTGTGACATCTGACAGTTTGGAAAAATCACTGAAAATTCTCTACACAGACAAACAAAATGCACCAGTATACCCTTGAACATTTTTTAATTTAAATTTCAAAAACAGTGTTGGTCTTATTCCATGTACATGTCATTTTGCTAATCATTGAAGAAATGCAAAGATGAATACCTATTTTTATTTTAAAGGCTTCGCATCTCTCCCTAGCTTACTATTATCTCTTTGAGCCCTCTGAATCGGGAGGGACAGTAATATTTTATCCATTTGATGGATAAGTAAACTCACACTTTAGAAGAGGACTAACCAAAGTAAGGTTAAAAGACCAGTTTTCATCCCTGAACTATTGAATAACAGTCTAAATAGAGATAATACATTAATTAAAAGTGTTTAGAAATTTTAGAGCAGTATGTCAAAGTAAATGCATATCTGTTCAATTTAATAATAAACACTGTATTTATATTCTCTATGCTTTTTTTCATTTTCCTAGTAATTCTATATGTTACTGTGTATTACAAAAGTTTTTACCTGTATTGAATGGGGATAACTAGTACTTCACCAGAGACAGTTTAAGAAGTATTATTTTAGAAGGTTATTTGTGTTACCAACAGCATTATTCAGTTGTTCATACCTGTAACATACTCTAGAATAATATATGGGTTGTTTCTTTTTTGGAGGGGGGGGTGTTGTTTCAAAATTAAAAAATCCTCAGCCCAACAACAGGTAACCGATATTTACTAGGTCTTATATGAAGCTTAAATATATGTATTTGCAAAACAAAACAAAAACTGGAAACTCTCCTAGTAAAAAAAAAAAACAATGGAAAATAACTGGAACATGTGAATCTAGATTATAGATACTAGGATCACCTAGTTCTATTCTACTTAATGTTCCCTAAAAGAGTTTACAATGATCACCAGTCAAAATCTCCCTCACAAAATGAGCTCCTGTGAAGGCTCAGACTGGAGGGATGGTGCTGGCAGATGGAGGTTCCATCAGGGATGATATTGGCAGTCTCCAAGGTAACAGTTACCATGGTGAAGGAACACCTCCAGCAATGGCTAGCATTAGCGTAAGAAAGGAAATGCAGAAAATGTGATTGCTGTTGTGGCTGCTCTGTAAATGCCTTGTGCAGATCTAGGGAAGCACTGTGGAGCAGCTTCTATCACCTTCCCCTTAATTCTGGCATATTCTTTCAATGCTCCTTTGGTTTGCTTTCATAGTAAACCCAAATGAAAGCACCCAAAGCCTATTTGAATAGTCATACTAAACAATTTTCAATTCTCTATCATCCAGCGTAGTTCAAGTTCCAAAAAAATCATTTGAAAGACATATTGTCTAGAAGCTCTAACAGTTTAATAAGGAATTTTTACAGGAAGTGGAATTGAATTAGCAATACTAAAAACCTAGCATTTTCATATAAAATTTTCACTTTATCCAAAAAGTTGTGTGTGTGACTGCGTACTTCCAAAAGGTTTACTACTGTTTATTTGAATGTGAACATCACTTGTGAAAACTTGATCAAAGCAAAAGGAATGAAATTATTGTGTACCAGAAATCTTTATTATTACAAATTTGAATAAAAATGAGATAAGACTTTGTTTAATCAATTTATTTTATACTTAATAGGAAAATATAAATTATTTTGAATATTGGGATGAGAACTAAGGATTTAAAGATCCCTCTCCAGTGTTTAAAATCTATGTTATGTATGATAAAAGAAAATACACAGGCTATTGCTGAATTGTAACTCAGCATGGAAGTACCTCAAAAATTATAGGAAGGTTAAAGAATTCAAGCAACTAGAATAAAAATAGGTAAATTTCTAGCAATTTATTTATTTATTTATTTATTTATTTATTTATTTATTTAAGAGAGAGTGGTTGAGAGAGAGAGCATAATTGGGGGGGGGGGGCGGTAGAGGGAAAAGCAGACTTCCCTGCTGAGCAGGGAGCCCGACACAGGACTTGATCCCAGGACCCCAAGATCATGACCTGAGCCGAAGGCAGATGCTTAACTGATGGAGCCACCCAGGCACCCATAGTTGCAGTTATTCTAAAGAAAATTATTCTAAAGAATTTTCTTAGTGTACCGTTTTTCTTTTCCCTACATTGTCCTGAATAGATGATTAGTATCCTATCTCTCCTGCAAGTCAGGGGGGGGGGGGGGAAGCTACCAGAATCACAGTGTAAACAGAATGCAAGTTCAGGCCAAAGTTACCAGGGTGTTAGGCAAAGAGGAATAGGTAGGTCCAGTCAGATGGGCTAGCTGCTGGGTATTCTTTTATTTATTCTTCTCATCACACACTTACTGATAGCTGAGAGAAACAAATGGTGATAAAAGATAAAAAGGTGGTTATTATAAATTAGTAGTACCAAGAAATTCCAAGAAAAAAGAATACCTCATGGGAATGGGGTCCAAGACAGAGAGACTGTAACATTCAATGGACTCTGTCCTGAGGCACCACCCCAACCAACATAATGAATTCAAAGTAAAGACAAAGATTAAGGTATAGGCTTTTACCCCTCCCCCCAAAGTACACCACTTGTGCATTAGATCACATTCCTTCTTCACTACTTGAAGACATATCTCCAACAATTAGTCTTCTCTTTCTGGCACCATCGTGTTTTTGCTCCCAGGAGGAAATTAGTGTAAGCGTTCAAAATGCTGATATTTTCCCCCTCTTTAAAAAAACAAAAACAAAAACTTAAACAGCATATTCCTCAGCATTTCCAAATCCAATTCTCCTCTCCTTTAGAGCAAAAGTCCTTCAGAGTTGGCATCACAGTTTACAACATCCTTCCTCTCATTGCCTCTTAAATCCATTCCAACCGGGTTTCACCCCTACTGCTTCTCTGAAATTGCTCTAATTAATTTCACCTTTTTAACAATACATTCCCTAGATGCCAAATCTAACAGTCAGTTCTCAGTACTTATTTTTGACCAAGCTGCAGCTTGTGGTTGAACTCCTTACTCAATGGTCTCCACAAACTCCTTTGCCACTACTAACTTTTCTTTTTAATGTTAGAGTGCTCCCAGGTATTAGTCTTTGATATTCTTTGCTTTTCTGTCTATGCTAACGTCCAAGGCAGAAGTTAGCCTCAGAGCTTAAATACAATTTGTAAAGTGACATCACCTAAATTTATACTATCAGACCATACTTCCCTCCTAGGAAACCCCTAACCCCTAATTAGCGAGATGGGAAAAATGCACTTATACTATCTTAAAAGTCTTAAGTGATATGTAAAGTGTACGATATACTTTGTGAGAGACTGCAATGAGTTAACAGAGGCATACCATAAACCCTAGAGTTGTACTCATACAGTAGCCACTAGCTAAATGTAAGAATGTAAATTTAACTTAAATTAACTTAAATTACAAACCTGAATAGGACACCATAGTTTTAAAATATTTCTATCATCCATTGAATGTTCTAATATATACCACTGCCTTAGATAACCCACTTAAAAAAAAAGATAAACAAAATAGAGATGATAAAATACTAAGAAATACTTAATCCAAAATATGGCAGGAAAAAAGGAAAAAGGAAAAGAATGAGATAAAGAAAAAGCATGTATCAAGATGTTACAAATAAACCCCACAACCACATCTAGAATTACACTAAACATTTATTCTTTTCCAAGGAATATGGAACTTATTAATGAAGACAAATATGATGGGCCATAATACAAATCTCAATACATTTAAATAATATTTACATATATATAGTGTATTCTCATATCAAAATAGTTATATTCATAATCAATAAGATATATCAGAATTTTCTATATGTTTAGAAACCTAAAAATAAATGTGTAAATAATATATATTAGTCAAGGGAGACAAAATACATAAATTAGAAAATATCTGTATTACATTATAATTAAAACACAGTATATCAAAAAAGAAGGATTTCCAGAGGGATACTTATAGATTTAAATATTTATATTAGAGGACAAGAAAAGTCTGAACACAAATCTAAGGAGAGAAGTTAAGATGGACAAGTAGGAGGACCCTGAGCTTGTCTCATCCCTCCAACACAGCTAGATAGTTACCAAATTATTCTGAACACCCAAAAGTCAATCAGAGATCTGAGAAAAAAAAAAAAAAAAGAAAACCTGCAAGTCTCCAAGTAGAGAAGCTACTGACTGCCTTTTGGAAGGTAAGAGATGCTTAAGTTCGGGTGGGGGAGACACAGCCGCAGAAGGCTGTGGGAGTTAGCCTGCTTAGGGAGGCTACTGCAAAGTGTTAGAAACGATGGAGCGATGGAGCGCAACATCTGAACTTTTAAGTTCGCTACCTTGGGGGATGTGCCAGGATTCAAGGTGCTCAGGTGGCAAAGAGGAGCAGAATCCCAGGAATGATAGGGTGGTCTGAGGAACCCCTGGGGCACAGCAAGAATGGGTGGCAGCAAGGTGCTCCACTGTTCACAGGCATAGGAGCCGGGAAGCCAGCAGAGAGCAGCAGGTCTTGGTGCTAGCTCTCTGTTATAAACTGCTCCCCGCACAGTTCTGTGATCTCTTTCCTGGGACAGGCCAGCAAGCATGGCAAGCCCCTCCCCTGGAGGAACAGTGCGGGTCCACCCTGCAGCATCCCTGAAATTTGGAGTTTTGAAACTTGGTCACATGCCTGAGATAAAAAGGTTCAGATGCAGACAGGGTGAATGCAGGGTTCAGATGGAAACAGGGGAAAAAATAGGGTGATTGATTGCTTTTCTGTGAAGGCTCACTAAAGAGTAGAGAGTGCTGGCTTTTTTTCTAACTGCAAAGTTAGAGAGCAGGGCACAGCCATTTTCATCCCAACCATCAATGCTGAAAGCCTTCAGGGAGCAAAAGAGTGCCACCTAGTGGAGGCTGGAGCCACATACACCAAGCCCTGCCCCCCCTGAGCCCTGGAGAAGCATTTCCACTGAAAACAACTCAGCCTGAGAATCAGCATAGCAGGCTGCTCCCCAAGAAGAACAGCACAAATAGCTTGCACCAAGTTTATCGATCACAGAGCACTACAAAGTTTCAACTCTAGGAGAAATAGGACCGAGCTTCCTTTTTTGCCTTTATTCTTTCTTTCTTTTATATTTTATTTTTTAATTTATTTTCCTACATTTTCCAATTCCTTTTTTAAAGTTTTTATTGTTTTTTTAAGTTTTTATATATATACTTTTCATATATATGGTGCTTTTTTGGGACTTTCATTTTTAAATTTTATTTATTTATTTATTTTTTAATTTTGGGGTCTAGATTCTTTTAACAAGCAGAATAAAACACACCCAGCACCCAGGTTTTGTTTTTTGTTTTTGTTTTGTTTTGTTTGCTTTTCTTGTTTTGTGTTTTTGTTTTTCTTGATTTTGGTATTCTTTTTCTTTGTTTTTTGCTTCGGTTTTGGATTTTTGTTTGTTTTTTGCTTTTGTTGTTCTTTCTTCTTTCTTCTTTTCTTTTCTGGACAAAATGGTGAGACAGAGGAATTCACACCAAAACAAAGAACACAAGGAAGAACTCATGGCCAGGGACTTAATCGATACAGACATAAGTAAGATGTCTGAACTAGAATTTAAAAGAACAATTATAAGGATACTAGCTGTGCTTGAAAAAAGCATAGAAGACACTAGAGAATCCCTTACTACAGAGATAAAAGAACTAAAATCTAGTCAGGCCAAAATTAAAAATGCTATAACCAAGATGCAAACACAAATGGAAGCCATAAAAACAAGGAAGACAAAGCAGAGGAGCAAATCAGTGATCTATAAGATAAAATTATGGAAAATAATGAAGTCAAAAAGAAGAGGGAAAGAAAGGTAATGGGCCATGAAGGCAGACTTAGAGAACTCAGCGACTTTGTAAAACATAATAACATTCATATCATAGGAGTCCCAGAAGATGAAGAGAGAGATAAAGGGGCAGGTTTATTCAAATAAATTATAACTAAACACTTCCTTAATCTGGAGAAGGACAAAGACATCAAAATCCAAGAAGCACAGAGAACCCCCATTAAATTAACAAAAGCTGGTCATGATGAAGGCATATCATAGCAAAATTTACAAAATACACAGATGAAGAATCCTGAAAGCAGCAAGGGAAAAGAGGTCCTTAACCTACATGGGAAGACAGATCAGGTTCTCAGCAGATCTGTCCACAGCAACTTGGCAGGCCAGAAAGGAGTGGAAAGATATATTCAACACGCTGAATGGGAAAAATATGCAGCCAAGAATTCTTTATCCAGCAAGGCTGTCATTCAAAATAGAAGGAGAGCTAAAGAGTTTTCCAGACAAACAAAAACTAAAGGAGTTCATGACCACTAAACCAGCCCTGTAAAAAATTTTAAGGGGGACTCCTTGAGTAGGAAAGAAAGACCAAAACCAACAGAGACTAGAAAGGACCAGAGAATATCACCAGGAACAACAACTCTACATGTAGCAGAATGACACTAAATTCATCAAAAGACCTAGGGTATCAGAATGGATAAAAAAAACAAGATCTAACTATATGCTGCCTATAGGAGACTCATTTTAGACCTAAAGACACCTGCAAATTGAAAGTGAAGGGATGGAGAACCATCTATCATGCTAATGGATATCAAAAGAAAGCTAGAGTAGCCATACTTACATCAGACAAACTAGATTTTAAAATAAAGACTGTGGGCCACCTGGGTGGCTCAGCTGTTAAGCAGCTGTTAAGCATCTGCCTGCAGCACAGGTCATGATCCCAGGGTCCTGGGATCAAGCCCTGCATCGGGCTTCCTGCTCGGCGGGAAGCCTGCTTCTCCCTCTCCCACTCCCCTTGCTTGTGTTCCCTCTCTCGCTGTCTCTCTCTCTGTCAAATAAAGAAAATCTTAAAAAAAAAAAAAAAAAGATTGTAACAAGAGATGAAGAAGAGCACTATATCAAAATTAAGAGGTCTATCCACCAAGATGATCTAGCAATTGTAAATGTATATGCCCCCAACTTTGGAGCATCCAAATATATAAATCAATTAATAACAAACATAAAGAAATGCATTGATGATAATACAATAATAGTAGGGGACTTTAACACCCTACTTATAGCAATGGACATATCATTTAAGCAGAAAATCAACAAGGATATAATGGCTTTGAATGATACACTGGACCAGATGGACTTAACAGATATATTCAGAACATTTCATCCTATATTCAGAATATTTCATGCTAAAGCTGCTGAATACACATTCTTCTTAAGTGTACATGGAACATTCTCCAGAACAGGTTACAAACTAAGTCACATATTAGCCCTCAACAAGTACAAAAAGATCAAGATCATACCATGCATATTTTCAGACCACAACACTATGAAACTGGAAGTCAACCACAAGAAAAAACTGGAAAGTCCTCAAATACATGGGGTTAAAAAACATTCCACTAAAGAATGAATGGGTTAACCAGTAAATAAAAGAAGAATTTAAAAAGTACATGGAAGCAGGTAAAAATGAAAGCCTAAAGCCAGCAGAAGAAGGGAAATAATAAAGATCAGAGCAGAAATCAATGATACAGAAACAAACAAGCAACAGCAACAACAAAAAACCAAAACAGATTAATGAAACTAAGAGCTGATTCTTTGAAAGAATTAATAAATTGATAAATGTCTAGCCAGACTTAACAAAAAGAAAAGAGAAAGGACCCAAATAGATAAAATCACAAACCCAACACCACAGAAATACAAACAATTATAAGAGAATACTATGAAAAATTATACGCAAACAAACTGGGCAACCTGGAAGAAACGGACAAATTCCTAGAAACTTACAAACTACCAAAACTGAAACAGGAAGCAATTGAAAATATGAACAGACCCATAACTGGCAAAGACATTGAATCAGTAATCAAAAATCTCCCAACAAAAGACCTGGACCAGATGGCTCCCTAAGGGAATTTCACCAGACTTTTAAAGAAGAGTTAATACCTACTCTCTCAAACTGTTCCAAAAAATAGAAATGGAAAGAAAACTTCAAAACTCATTCTATGAAGCCAGCATTACCTTGATTCCAAAACCAGACAAAGAGCCCACTAAAAAGGGGAATTAAGGCCAATATCCCTGATAAACATAGATGCAAAAATTCTCTATAAAATACTAGCAAAGTGAATTCAACAGCACATTAAAAGAATTATTCGCCATGATCAAGTGGGACTTATTCCTGGGCTACAGGGGTAGTTCAATATTCACAAATCAATCAACATGATACATTATATTAAAAAACAAAGGATAAGAACCATATGATCCTGTCAATAGATGCAGAAAAAGCATTTGACAAAATACAGCATCCTTTCCTGGTAAAAAACCTTCAACAAAGTAAGGATAGATGGATCATGAGTCAACATCACAAAGGCCATAAATGAAAGATGCACAGCTAATATCATCCTCAATGGGGAAAAACTGAGAGCCTTTCCCCTATGGTCAGAAACAAGACAAGGATGTCTACTCTCACCATTACTATTTAACACAGTACTGGAAGTCTTAGCCTCAGCAATCAGACAACAAAAAGAAATAACAGGCATCCAAATTGGCAAGGAAGAAGTTAAACTTTCACTATTTGCAGACAGGATACTCTACGTAGAAAACCCAAAAAGACTTCCACCACAAAATTTCTAGAACTCATATATAAATTCAGCAAAGTCACAGGGTATAAAACCAATGTGCAAAAATCTGTTTCATTTCTAGACACCAATGATGAAGCAACAGAAAAAAAAAAAATAAAGAATTGATCCCATTTGCAATTGCACCAAAAACAGTAAGATGTTTAGGAACAAATCTAACTAAAGAAGTAAAAGATTTATACTCTGAAAACTATAAGAGACTTATGAAAGAAATTGAAGAGGACACAAAGAGATGGAAAAGCATTCCATGCTCATGAAGTGGAAGAACAAACATTGTTAAAATGTCTATACTACCCAAAGCAATCTACACATTTAATGCAATCCCCATCAAAATACTACCAGCATTTTTCACAGAGCTAGAACAAACAATCCTAAAATGTGTATGGAGCCACAAAAGACCCCAAATAATCAAAGCAATTCTCAAAAAGAAAAACAAAACTGGAGGCATCACAAGTCCAGATTTCAAACTATATTATAAAGCTGTAGTCATCAACACAGTATGGTACTGGCACAAAAATAGACACATACATCAATGGAACAAAAGAGAGAACCCAGAAATGGGCCTACAACTATATGGTCGACTAATATTTGACAAACCAAGAAAGAATATTCAATGGAAAAAAGACAATCTCAACAACAAATGATGTTGGAAAAACCAGACAGGAACATGCACAAGAATGAAACTTGATCACTTTCTCAAACCCTACACAAAAATAAATTCAAAATTTATTTTAAGGATGAAAGACCTTAATTTGAGATAGGAATCCATCAAAATCCTAGAGAAGGGAGGGGGGGAGAAAAGATGGCGGAGTAGTAGGGGACCCCTTTTTCAGCTGGTCCGCTGAATTGAGCTAGATATCTACCAGACCATCCTGAACACCCACGAAATCAGCCTGAGATGCAGGAAGACACATCTGGATCTCTACAAACGAACATCTCCAGCGCTGAGTATTGAGGTATGAAGTGGGGAGCCATGAATCCGCGCACAGATATCGGAAGATAAACGGAAGGGGGAGGGAACCGCCACGTTCGGGAGCCAGGAAGTAGTAGCCACCAGCACTGGGGAGCAGCCCAGAGTCGTGGACCGGTAGCCCCAGAGAAAGCAGACTGAGACCATGATCCCGGGAGCATGCATGTGACCAGACTGAAAACTGGAGCTCCAGAGCGCTCACTGGAACCAGACTGAAACTGGGAGCTCGGGAGCACGCATCCATCCAAACTGAAAACCGGAGCTCCAGAGTGCACACTCGAACAAGACTGAAACCTGAGAGTTCAGGAGCACTCACGCAACTGGACTGAAAACCGGAGCTCCGGACCGCTGACTGGAACCAGACTGATACCGGGAGCTTGGGAGCGTGTGCGACCAGACTGAAAACTGGAGATCCAGAGCGCGTGAACCACACTGAAACAGGGAGCTCGGGAGCGCACGAGGGAACGGGGGCAGCTGGCAGTGTTAGAGAACCAAAAGGACACAGACGTTCCAGCCCTGAAAGCGAGGGCTGGGAGAGTGGCTGTGGGGCATACAACCCTGGACACTGCAGGGTTTATAGCAGCACCGACAGAAACAAGAGTTAAAGTGGCCAAGAGAGCTCAGCGGAGAGCGGACTGCAATCTCTCTGTTATGAGACAGAGGCTAGGATACGGCCACTGCTGCTCTGACTCTCAGAAGAGTCACAGAAAACAGCCAGGAAAGCCACCAGAGAACAAAAGCCCGGAAAAACCAGCTCACATTGTGCCCATCCCCATCCCCCCTCGCAGGGGACGGGGCAACTCTAACCGAACAGGGTTGCCTGAGTATCAGCACATCAGGCTCCTCCTCCAGAAGGCAGGATGAAAAATCAAGAAGCCCACTTCCCTAAGGTCACTATAAAACAAGTGCACACTGCCTGGGTCCCGGTCAATAATCTGGGCTCTGGAAGACAATTATCATATGGTTTCACTCATTTATGGAACATAAGTAGGAAGATCAGTAGAGAAGAAAGGGAAGAAGAAAGGGGGGGTAAACAGAAGGGGGAATGAACCACAAGAGACTATGGACTCTAGGAAACAAACAGGGCTTCCGGGGCGGGGGGGAATGTGATAGGCTGGTGATGTGTATTAAGGAGGGCATGTATTGCATGGTGCACTGGGTGTTATATGCAAGTAATGAATCATGGAACTTTACATCAAAAACTAGGGATGTACTGTATGGTGACTAACATAATATAATAAAAAAATTATTATTAAAAAATAATAATAATAATTTGGGCTCTGGGCATCCCCACAACCTCTCATCAGAATGACAAGGAGGAGAAATCCCCCCCAACAAAGAAAAGCTACAGAGTCTATGGCCTCTGCCACAGTACTAATGGATATGGGTATAACCAAAATGTCAGAAATGGAGTTCAGAGTAATAATGGTCAAGATGATGTGTAGGCTTGAAAAAATTAGTAATGAAAATATTAACGAGAATATAGAATTTCTAAGGGCAGAAATGAGAGCAAAACTGGCAGAAATTAAAAATGCTACGAATCAATTGCTGTCTAAACTAGACGCTCTGACAGCCAGGGTAAATGAGGCAAAAGAACGAATTAGTGAATTGGAGGATGGGATGTTAGAAGAGAAAGTTAAAACAGAAACTTGGCTCAAAAAAATCCAATCTCAAGAATACAGATCATGGGAGATTACTGACTCAATGAAACGTTCCAATGTCAGAATCATTGGCGTCCCCGAAGGGGTGGAGAGAGAGAGAGGTGTCTAGAAGAGATATTTGAACAAATTGTAGCTGAGAACTTCCGTAATCTGGCAACGGAAACAAGCATCTGTGTCCAAGAGGCAGAGGACCGCTCCCAAGGTCAATGAGAACAGACCTACACCACGTCACATCATAGTGCAATTCACAAATATTAGATCCAAGGATACAGTCTTGAAAGCAGCCAGGGGAAAGAAAATACTTACGTACAAAGGGGAAAATATCAGAATTATGTCAGACCTGTCTACAGAGACCTGGCAGGCCAGGAAGCGTTGGCAGGGTATTTTCAAAGCTCCATCTGAGAAGAACATGCAGCCAAAGATCCTTCATCCAGCAAGGCTGTCATTCAGAATTGATGGAGAGATAAGGACCTTCCAAGATCGGCAGAAACTAAAGGAATTCGTGACAACCAAACCAGCCCTACATGAGATATTAAGGGGGGGTTCTATAAAAGTAAAAAGGCCCCAAGAGTGATACAGAACAGAAATTTACAATCTATAGAAACAAAGACTTCACAGGCAACATGACATCATTAAAATCACATCTCTCAATAATCACTCTCAATGTGAATGGCCAAAACACTCCCATAAAACGACACAGGGTTGCAGACTGGATAAAAAGACATTGCTGTCTACAAGAGACTCATTTTGAACCTAAAGATACATACAGACTGAAAGTGAAGGGATGGAAAACCATTTTTCATGCCAATGGACCTCAAAAGAAAGCTGGGGTAGCAATTCTCATATCAGATTATATGTTAAACTAACGACTGTAGTTAGAGATACAGAAGGATACTATATTATTCTTAAAGGATGTATCCAACAAGTGGATATGACAATTATAAATATCTATGCCCCCAACAGGGGAGCAGCTAGAAACACAAGCCAACTCTTAACCAGAATAAAGAGACATATAGATAATAATACGTTAATAGTAGGGGACCTCAACAATCCACTCTCAGCAACAGACAGATCACCTAAGCAGAAAATCAACAAAGAAACAAGAGCTTTGAATGACATACTGGACCAGATGGACCTCACAGATATATACAGAACAGTACACCGCAGAACAACAGAATACTCATTATTCTCGAATGCACATAGAACGTTCTCCAGAATAGACCATATACTGGGTCACAAAACAGGTCTCAACCAATACCAAAAGGCGGAGATTATTCCCTGCATATTCTCAGACCACAATGCTTTGAAACTGGAACTCAATCACAAGGAAAAATTTGGAAGAAACTCAAACACTTGGAAACGAAGAACCATCCTGCTCAAAAATGATTGGGTAAACCAGGAAATTAAAAATCAGTTTAAACAATTTATGGAGACCAATGAAAATGAAAACACATTGGTCCAAAACCTATGGGACACTGCAAAGGCAGTCCTAAGTGGAAAGTACATAGCCATCCAAGCCTCACTCAAAAGAATAGAAAAATCTAAAACGCAGTTTTTATATTCTCACCTCAAGAAGCTGGAGCTGGAACAGAAGAACATGCCTAACCCATGCACGAGAAGGCAGGTGATCAAGATTAGAGCAGAGATCAATGAATTAGAAACCAGGAGCAGATCAACAGAACTAGAACCTAGTTCTGTGAAAGAATAAATAAGATCAATAAGCCACTGGCCACACTTATTCAAAAGAATAGAGAAAGGACCCAAATTAATAAAATTATGAATGAAAGGGGAGAGATTACAACCAACACCAATGAAATAGGAAGGATCATTAGAAACTTTTATCAACAGCTTTATGCCAATGAATTGAACAACCTGGAAGAAATGGATGCCTTCCTGGAAACCTATAAACTACCAAGACGGAAACAGGAGGAAATTGATTATTTAAACAGACGGATTAATTATGAAGAGATTGAAGCAGTGATCAAAAACCTCCCCAAAAACAAGAGTCCAGGGAATTCTACCAAACATTCAAAGAAGAAATAATACCTATTCTCCTGAAGCTGCTTCAAAAAATAGAAACAGAAGGAAAACTACCAAACTCATTCTATGAGGCCAGTATTACCTTGATCTCCAAACCAGGCAAAGACCCCATCAAAAAGGAGAATTACACACCGATATCCCTGATGAATACAGACACCAAAATTTTCAACAAGATCCTAGCTAATAGGATCCAAGAGTACATTAAAAGGATTATCCATCAAGACCAAGTGGGATTCATCCCTGGGATGCAGGGGTGGTTCAACATTCACAAATCTATCAGTGTGATAGACCATATCAACAAGAAAAGAGTCAAGAACCATATGATCCTCTCAATTGATGCAGAAAAAGCATTTGACAAAAGACAGCATCCTTTCCTGATTAAAACCCTTCAGAATATATGGATAGAGGGTGCATTCCTCAATTTCATAAAAACCATCTATGAAAAGCCTACAGCGAATATCATTCTCAATAGGGAAAAGCTTAAAGCCTTTCCCTTAAGATCAGGAACACGACAAGGATGTCCACTCTCGCCATTATTATTCAACATAGTACTAGAAGTCCTAGCAACAGCAATCAGACAACAAAAAGGGGTAAAAGGTATCCAAATAGGCAAAGAAGAAGTCAAACTGTCTCTCTTCGCAGATGACATGATACTCTATATGGAAAACCCAAAAGACTCCACCCCCAAATTACTAGAACTTATAGAGCAATTCAGTAATGTGGCGGGATACAAAATCAATGCTCAGAAATCAGTTGCGTTTCTATACATGAACAATGAGACTGAAGAAAGAGAAATTAGGGAATCCATTCCATTTACAATAGCACCAAAAATCATACGTTATCTCAGAATTAACTTAACCAGAGACATAAAGGATCTATATTCTAGAAACTACAGATCACTCTTGAAAGACATTGAAGAAGACACAAAAAGATGGAAAAACATTCCATGCTCATGGATGAGAAGAATAAACATAGTTAAAATGCCCATGCTACCCAGAGCAATCTACACTTTCAATCCGTCCCGATCAAAATACCAATGACATTTTTCAAAGAGCTTGAAAAAACAGCCCTTAAATTTGTGTGGAACCAGAAAAGGCCCCGAATCGCCAAGGAATGGCTGAAAATGAAAAAGCTGGGGGCATCACGTTGATGGATTTCAAGCTATACTACAAAGCTGTGATCATCAAGACAGCATGGTATGGGCACAAAAACAGACACATAGACCAATGGAACCAAACAGAGAACCTAGAAATGGACCCTAGGCTCTTTGGGCAACTCATCTTTGACAAAGCAGGAAAAAACATCCAGTGGAAAAAACACAGTCTCTTCAATAAATGGTGCTGGGAAAATTGGACAGCTACATGCAAAAGAATGACACTTGACCACTCTCTCACACCATACACAAAGATAAACTCCAAATGGATGAAAGACCTCGATGTGAGACAGGAATCCATCAAAATCGTAGAAGGGAACATAGGCTGCAACCTCTTTGACATCGGCCACAGCAACTTTTTTCATGACACATCTCCAAAGAGAAGAGAAACAAAAGATAAAATGAACCTGTGGGACTTCATCAAGATAAAAAGCTTCTGCACAGCCAAGGAAACAGTCAAAAAAACTAAGAGGCAGCCCAAGGAATGGGAGAAGATATTTGCAAATGACACTACAGATAAAAGACTGGTATCCAAGATCTACAAAACTTCTCAAACTCGATACACGAGAAACAAATAATCAAATCAAATACAATAAAAAATATTATTAAAAAAATGAGTGCGAAACCCTTTGTAAATACCAAACGCTGTATGAATGCTAAGTAATAATAAAGATCTGTATGAATGCAGCGCAACAAAAAAAAATGTGCAGAAGATATGAACAGATACTTTTCCAATGAAGACATACAAATGGCTAACAGACACATGAAAAAATGTTCAAAATCATTAGCCATCAGGGAAATTAAAATCAAAACCACATTGAGATACCATCTTATGCCAGTTAGAATGGCAAAAATTGACAAGGTGAGAAACAAGAAATGTTGGAGAGGATGTGGAGAAAGGGGAACCCTCTTACACTGTTGGTGGGAATGCAAGTTGGTATAGCCACTTTGGAAAACAGTGTGGAGGCCCCTTAAAAAGTTAAAAATTGAGCTACCCTACGATCCAGCAATTGTACCACTGGGTATTTACCCCAAAGATACAGATGTAGTGAAGAGAAGGGCCATATGCACCCCAATGTTCATAGCAGCGTTGTCCACAATAGCTAAATTGTGGAAGGAGCCGAGATGCCCTTCAACAGATGACTGGATTAAGAAGATGTGGTCCATATATACAATGGAATATTACTCAGCCATCAGAAAGAACGATTACCCAATATTTGCAGCAACATGGATGTGACTGGAGGAGATTATGTTAAGTGAAATAAGTCAAACAGAGAAAGACAATTATCAAATGGTTTCACTCATTTATGGAACATAAGAAATAGGACGATCGGTAGGAGAAGTAAGGGAAGAATGAAGCAGGGGTAAACAGAAGGGGTAATGAACCATGAGAGACTGTGGACTCTGGGAAACAAACTGAGGCCTTCGGGGGGGGGGGTGGCGGATTGGGATAGGCCAGTGATGGGTATTAAGGAGGGCACATAATGCATGGTGCACTGGGTGTTATACGTAAATAATGAATCATGGAACACTACATCAAAAACTGTGGATATACTGGATGGTGACTAACATAACATAATAAAAAATTAGTATAAAAAAAAATCCTAGAGAAGAACACAGGCTGAAACCTCTTTGACCTCGGCCATAGCCACTTCTAACTAGACATGCCACCACAGGCAAGGGAAACAAAAGCAAAAATGAACTATTGGGACTTCATCAAGATAAAAACCTTCTGAACAGCGAAGTAAACAATAAACAAAACTAAAAGGCAGCCTATGGAATGGGAGAAGATATTTGCAAATGACATATCTGATAAAGGGTTAGTGTCCAAAATCTATAAAGAACTTATCAAACTCAACACCCAAAAGACAAATAGACCAGTTAAGAAATGGACAGAAGACATGGACAGTTATCCAAAAAAGACATCCAAATGACTAACAGACACATGAAAAGATGCCCAACATCACTCACCATCAGGGAAATACCAATCAAAACCATGATGAGATACCATCTCACACCTGCGGGGATGGCTAAAATTAGCAACACAAGAATGTAAAGAACAGGATGTAGGGACCTCAAAATGTTAAAAGTAGAACTACCCTAGGATCTGAAGGATCTAAAGGATAAAAAGTACAGATATGAAGGGAAACATGCACCCCGATGTTTATAGCAGCACTGTCAACAATAACCAAACTATAGAGAAAGCCCAAATGTCCATCAACTGATGAATGGATAAAGAAGAATTGTTATATATATACAATGAAATATTACTCAGCCATCAAAAAGAATGAAATCTTGCCATTTGCAACGACATGGATGGAGTTAGAGTGTATTATGCTAAGTGAAATAAGCCAGTCAGAGAAAGACAAATACCATATGATCTCGCTCATGTCTAGAATTTAAGAAAGAAAACAGATGAACATATAGGAAGGGGGGAAAGAAAAAAAAGGAGAGAGGGAAACAAGCCATAGGAGACTCTTATGATAGAGAACAAACTAAGGTTGATGGAGGACGTTGGGTGAGGGATGGGCTATGTGGATGATGGATATTAAGGAGGGCACTTGTTATTATGAGCACTGGGTGTTATATGTACGTGATGAATCAATGAATTCTACTCCGGAAACCAATATTGCACTGTATGTTAACTACCTAAAATTTAAATTTAAAAAATAATAGAAAGTAAAGAAGTGAAAAAGAAAAAAGAAAAAGAAATCTAAGCCTCTACCATACATGTCTAGAGAAAGAAAAGAATCATACCCAAAAGTAAAAATTAAAAATAAGAGCAGAAATGAGTGAAATAGAAGGTAGATCACCAATGGAGAAAATCGATGAAACCACAGTATTTATATTAAAAAGATCAATAAAGTTTATAAACTTTTAGTTGACTGATCAACTTAAAATGGGAATAAAGACAAATTACCATAATCAGTCAAAGAGAAGGGACATCCCTCAGTATCCTATACCAATCAAAAGGATAATAGATAATATTTCTGCCTATAAATCTGACAATCTAGATGAAGTAGACAAATAACTTGAAACCATAAATTATCAAAACTGACATAAGAAACATTAGAAAATTTAAATAGCCATACTGGAACATCTGAGAAACAATAAGGAATAAAAACATCAGGGGCACCCGGGTGGCTCAGCTGGTTAAACATCTGCCTTCAGCTCAGGTCATGATCCCAAGGTCCTGGGATCGAGCCCCACATTGGGCTCCTTGCTCAGTGGGGAGCCTCTCCACTCATCTCTCTCCCTCTCCTCTCCACTCGTGCTCTATCTCTGCACTCTCTCTTCTCTCAAATAAATAAATAAAACCGTTAAAAAAAAAAAGGAATACAAACATCACTACTTGCTCTCATTTTTACTGCTCAACTTAATACCTAAATTATCAACCAACACAATAGGACACGTGCTCACTTAGGTAGAAAATCCCATTTGAGTTAAGAAATCACCAGAACTAGTAAGAATGTTCATAAAATTTGTCAAATATGATATAATTTTTCAAAAGTAAAATAGTTTGGGTACATGAGCAATAGTAACTAGAAAATGCAGAAATAACTTCAGGTAGTAACTAATTAACCTGACCAAATGTATATGAGATCTTTTTGTAATAGATTTCTAAACTATTAAATGTAAATTTTAAAGGCTCTAGATAAACAGGGAGCTATGTCTAGGACATAGATGGGAAAACTTAAAATATGTTAATTTTCCTCAACATAAACTATAAACTCAATACAATTTCAATTGGAATTCCAAATATTTATTTTCATATTTTGTGAAACTCATACCAAAAATCACAAGAATATCAAGAAATACCAAAAATAATTTGAAAAGGGGATAAAGAGGGAGCAGATGCTCTATTTGCCATGTGTTTGCCTTTCATAAATATAGCAATTATATACACAAAAACAGGCAAATGAACTAATAAACTATTTACAGAAATACAGAGTTCAGAAATACCCTTACTTTCTTGTATATCGCTATTGAGCTTTTAATTATCTGATTTTTTTTTCATTTGATTAGTGCCTGACCCCTCCACTAGAAAAATATTACTGTATTATTATTATTATTATTACTATTATAAAAAATGTTGAATTAGGGCAGAGACTTTGACCCTTGCTATATGCCCAGGACTTGTAATGGTGCTTATTAAATATTTGTTAAAGGAAAGAAAAGATAATGAGAGGTATATGATAGAGATTGAAGCACAAATCAGTAGAAGACTTTGGGGAAGCCACCCACCCTATGTAGAAAACCTAAAGTAAATTTCATAGTTTATGCCATACATTAAAGCAAATTGTAGACAGATTTAAGATCTAAAGATCAGAGGTAAAAACCTAAAAAACTACGGTGAAATAAGAATAAGAGAGTACCTTTATTATCTTGGGATAGGAAAGGACTTCTAAAGAAGAATCCAATAAAGAAAACCCTTCCAATAACAAAATTATCAAAATAACTGGATGGAAATTTTAAGAAAGTAAGATGCATATGATTTTTGTTAAAGATATATATTGGAAAATTAATATGTCTAAACTTATACTGGGGAATTGAAAACTAACTTGAAATTCAATATACACAGCTTTACAGAACAGAATATCTAATACGATGCTTTTAAATGAGACCACTGTAGTCATTGCTTCATTGTCTTTTAATATTCCTTTTCAATTCTATTTCCTTGTAATAAAGCTCCTAAATTTTTATTCAACCATCTCCCAAAATAAAGAGTAGAAGAAGGAATAAAAAGAAGAGGTGGTGGAGAAAGGGAAGAGAGTTGGGGAGGAGGACTTTCTTCTAGCTACATATATCCATAGGGATACATTCCAGACAATGGGTTGTTAAAAAATATGACACGAGCAACTTCTGGATCACCCTCAAAAGGAGGGTGAATGCTTTTCTGTGACCTCTTTCCTCTTCCATGCTGTTGACTTGTTAGATTATGAACTCCTTAATCATGTGTATAAGAAAAACTCTCCACAAAGATAAACAGAATAGAAAGTCCATAGCCACCATACCAGCTGGAACTTCAAAATGACAAGTCTCGATTTTGTTTCTGAGCCCCTGAATAATCTGCAGCCACCTATGAAGGCTTAGTTTATACACAGAGCACATTAAATGGATAGTGTTCACTAAAACAACTGAGAAGTAGTAGTGTACTATTCCTACTGATCATGTATATATATATTCAGTATTATATATATCTTAATGGGCTATTCTGATTGGTGATATTTCCTATAGATGTTTTCCCATTGAATATTATAAGTATTGAACATACTAAGGTTTTTACTCAAAGCCTTCCTGAGGACTCTTTGGATTACAAAGATGCTTATTTGTTCATCTAATTTTAGAAGGCACAGCCACCCAAATTGCTCTTGTTGCAAAGGAAGCCAGCATGACAGCTAAAAGAGGTGATACATAATAACCCTGGCTTCTTTCATGCCTTTATGGAAAGAATGAAAATCAATGGGTAGAGAAAAAGCATGCATAAGTTTTTCAAAGAAAATAGGATAAAAGGGGCTTCTAACTATAATTTAGAAAATCTGATTATCATGTACCTTTTCTACTAAGCAATATTCTAATGAATAGCAAAGTGAGGGCAACATCTTGCAACTGTAAACCAAAGAAACTGTGCTATAAGAATATGTGTTAGGAAAGAAGGTAATGTTCAAATTCTGGAAAAGTATTTTGTAAACACAGATATTTAAAAGGTTACAGGGTAAGACCTAGCCTAGCAGTCATAGCAATACGTTCTCTTTAGACTGTCATGTGAATGGTATATTACTTTGAATTTGTCTTTCTTTTTTCTAGAAAAAATTACGTTGGAACAAAGTTTTGTATTTTTAATACAGGCTTATTTAACAGATAAATAATGCATGCAAGTGTGAATAGCAGTTCCCCAATAACTAACATATTTCTTTTTAATCCATAAATCTCAAAGTTTACATCTTTGAATGTCTTTATGATAAATTTAACATCCCAGGTTAGAATATTTGTATTTCCATTCCAAGCAAAGACAGCGAGGCTGTAATTTAGAATAGACTGGTAAGTGAAGTTATTACACTATCTATAATAGAATAGTTACTAAAGGACATATTTTGAAGTAAGAGCTGTTACCAAGTTTGTAAACCCAAACAGAAAGGTTTCAAAGAAAAAGTGACAGATACATATGACATAAAAAAACAAGAAGTATTCACCAACTCAACTATCATTGGTACCCCCTACTTAATGTTTTGTGCTTATACAAATTAGTCTTCTATAATAAATGTTTGAGAAGTCAAATTTTTCAATAAAGCTTAAATTACGTTCAGTATAACAGACTTCAAATTTTATTTCTTCAAGTGATAATGGCTTGATTTATTTTCATCATATAGTGAAGGGAGAACTGGGAGGCTCTCCACATAGAGCACTCACTTCTTACTGCATTCTTTAGAGTCTGAAACAAAGCAGGGAGAGCAATTTCTAGGAAATAAACATAAAGCAAAAGGTATCAGACCAAAAGCTTGAGAATGTGATCTCTCTTTTTTTTTTTTTAAGATTTTATTTATTTATTTGACAGAGAGAGACAGCGAGAGAGGGAACACAAGCAAGGGGAGTGTGAGAGGGAGAAGCGGCTTCCCACTGAGCTGGTAGCCCGATGCGGGGGTTGATCCCAGGACCCTGGGATCATGACCCGAGCCGAAGGCAGTCACTTAACGGCTGAGACACCCAGACGCCCCGAGAATGTGATCTCTTATGTGAGGTAAAGTTAAGAATGTTTTTTCTCATCTCCATGAGAGATCAGGAAAGGAGATTTAGGCTTGGATTACTTACGTACGGCCAATTTGAGCAGCTATCATCCCTGTGAAGAAGTAAAATGATTGGCTCGACTTTCATTTTAGAAAGCCTGAAGGAATTCTTCACTTAGACAAATGAAAGAGAGGTAAATACAAAGTTTACTAATGTAAAGAGTATATTCTGAATTTAGAGTCAGAACATGGAGAGAAATGATCCTAGCAAAGCTCCTCAGACAGCCTGCCTGACGCTGTGCAACCGAGAATCACTACCCTCTCTCTCTGCCTCCTCTTGCTCTGCCCCCATTCCAGCGGCACTGGCCTCTTGCCGTTCTTCAGACTTACCAGGTAGACTCCTGGCCCAAGATTTGCACGTCTGCTTTTTCTAAATGGAGTATCTGCCCTCCACATAACCAAGTTACTACCTCCCTCACTTTATTTAATGTCACCTGTTACCTAGTGAGAGAGGCAAGGAAAAGATCATATTTTGTTTGCATTGGTTTTGCCCCAAACTCTAATGTGGTACTTACTATATTTGGCTTCATCAGAGGGTGTACAGATAGGAGGCACAAAAAACTAGAAGTAAATGAGATTGCTCTCTCCCGGAAACTATCTCCAAAATTTTGGCTTTCATTGCTTTGATGATGAGAAAATGCAAGTCTAGTGTTCTTTGAATTGATAAATCCATGACAGCTTTCATTCTCCCTGCAGCTACTTTGGGGAGTAGAAGGTAAAGGCCAGGGAGGAGACTTAATCCCTGACATTAATTTTCATGCTCAACTAACATTCCTGGTTCTGATAACAGGACAATAATATATATCTATGGGAACATTGTAGGGTTAGGATTATCTCCACCTCATACGTGATGCTGACTGATTTGCATCAATGAAGCCAGTGCCTCAGGACTGTGATGCTCCTATCAAAATGTTCAGGCCATTTGTTGATTTTTAATCATCTGTTTTTGAATGAGGAAACTAAGAATCCAACCTTAGAAAGAATAAAAGGTCAAGAAGACTTTACTAAAGCTATTTAAGTCTGATCTCAAGTAAACATTCAGAAACCTCATATTTTTCTTTAGACGTAATGGGTAGGGTGTTGCCTGCAAGAGAGTTTTCTGAAGTAAGATGACATAAAAAGAAAAATAAATACATAGGACAGAAGATGAACTATAAAGCACATCATCTTGTCTTTAATACTGTCCCTGCTAATGTGTGTGAGCCAACAGATTCACAATGTGTTTTGCATTACAATTTCCTTAATGATTACTACATTATATCGATAATAAAATGGCAATGGATTTTGGTGAACAAAAAAATCAAAATGTTAAAAGCTGACTAAAGAAATTGTCTTCTCTTACCATTCTGAGCAATTCACAGGCTCTTGAGTTATCAGCAATTTCAATAATTACTCTGAACTATTCTGTATACATACTAATAAGCAGAGAGCAAATACATTTTTTCTTATTGCACATTCAGAGTGAGAAAAAGGTTCTGAACAAATGTTGACGGAGCAGTTTGTCTCTGACATTCTCAGCTCACCCACAACTCAAGTCTTCCTTTTTAGTGATGTACTCATTCCATGTGCATTATCTCAAAGAGATAATGGAAATTAAAATAATGTGTATTCAATATTTCTTTGTGGTGAAATCATACTGTGTTTTTAGTCAGAGATTTACTCCTAGTGGTCATGACCTATACGCTAAAGAAGGAATCCTCTCAGTAAGCCAGAGTCCTATCAATAGCTGCCCTGTCATAATAATAAATAATTGAAGCCACGGCCATTTCAGGACACAAAATAATAACATGCAGACTTGATAACAGTGACACAGCCGCAATTGGATTTTAGAGATCATCTATCTCAACGTCTCATACACCAAGCGAGGAAACTGCGATAGCAAGGTCAGAGAGCTCACTGATGGCCTAACTCAAAATCTGTGTTTTCAAATGACTCCTTAAATACTATTTTGTCCTTTGCCTGTAATGTTTCCTCTCCACCTGCTGACCCACCCCACCTTCAGCCTGGTGAGTTCCTTTTCATCATCCAATATTCAAATGAAATGGAAGGGACATTCTCTTTACCATGCCTGTCCCCCCATTCATTGCCACCACCACATTTGTTCTCACTGTGTGCCTACGTATAAGCCCATATTTCTAAGATACATTTAAGCCTATTGCAATTAATTTTTAAAATCTGCCTCTAGTTGTGGAGATCTGCTTAAATAAGAACAGTATCTCATTTATGGTTGGATCCCTGTGCCTGACAAAGCTGCTGTCAGAGGGGACACACAAGAAATGCTCCTTGGCAACTGAAAGAAAAGCATATGTCACCGAGTGTGATGGCTTAAATACAAAAGTCCATACTTCACTGGACAAGGAGAGGTTTTGGTTGAAAGATGTAAGATGTGGTATAGACACTATGAGGTTGTGCTGAGACTGAATACTATTTCTGTTCTTTTACAGGCCTCTACGATACACAAAACCTATTTTCTCCAGGGTTTCAAAGAAAGGCAGTTTCTTGGCAACTGGATAGGTATAAGCAGAACACAAGTAGAAGGAAAGCCAAATCTCATTAGCATCTAATTTCTGAACAGGCAATGTACAGTAGAAATAATGAGCAAAATAAATACAGCAATATTTAAACCATTGACAAAGACTGAAGTATGAGAAATCAGATATTGAGACTTCCATGTAGTTAGGATTTATTTAATAAAATGATCAGCTTGGTAAAAAGTAGCATGGGCAAAAGCATCAGCAGAACAAAACAAAGGAGTCTGAGAAGTAGACCACAAACAGAACAACTTCCATTAGTGCCTCAACTGCACCATCCTACTGTCCTACGGAGTATCACCTTGGGAACCTCAGTTACTTTTTCCAGGGATACCATCCATGAAATCCTCCCAATGTGGCTGAACTTCCCCTGATCACCTTTGGATGCTCATCTAAACTTTGGCCGCCACCCCTACCCCAAACAGTTACATAAACAGACTGACATTACGCCAAATGGGAAACATTACCAAACTCCTATTGTTGTTGTAAAACAACTACCCATGGACATCTCAGCTCTCTCCGTAGTTTGGCTATTGTGGACATTGCTGCTATAAACACTGGGGTGCATGTGCCCCTTTGGATCATTACATTTGCATCACTGGGGTAAATACTTAGTAGCACAATTGAACGGATAAAGAAGATGTGGTATATATATATATATATATATATATATATATATATATATATATATATATATATATATATACAATGGAATATTGCTCAGCCATCAGAAAGGACGAATACTTACCATTTACATCGACATGAACGTTCTGTTCATGTATTATGGGTATTATGATGAGCGAAATAAGTCAAAGAGAAAGACAATTATCATATGGTTTCATTCATATGTGGAATATAAGAAACAGCACAGAGGATCATAAGGGAAGGGAGAGAAAACTGAATGGGAAGTAACAGAGAGGGACACAAACCATGAGAGACTCTTAACTATAGAAATAAACAAACTGAGGGTTGCTGGAGGGGAAGTGGGTGGGGGGATGTGATAACTGGGTGATGGGCATTAAGAAGGGCATGTCACGTGATGAGCATTGGGTGTTATATGCAACTAATGAATTAAAATCTACATCTGAAACTAATGATGTACCGTATGTTGGCTAACTGAATTTAAATTTTAAAAAAGAAACAATCACCCATGAGTCCCATATTTCTGCATACCTTCTGATCAAAGGCATTGCCAGCTTTTCTTCTGGATTATCTTCTCAAGGATGTTTACAAAGCAAACAACATTGGTATATAGAGATAGATCCTTACACAGGAAAAGAGAGTAGATTTATTTGCTGTCCAGAATAGTAAAGCAAATGTCTCCCTCCGGGACAAAGGCTGAGCAGGTTTGTTTGAAGTTCTTTAGAGGATTGTGTTCCCCTAAAATCACAGTTTCTCAGCTGTGACACAAAAACAGCGTACGTACATAAGTCACGTAGGCTGTCTCAGACCCCCTTCACGGTATTTGAAGGGGCAGTTAGGACTTGAAAGTTTGAAGCATATGCTCGTGGTGTACTCTGTGTAATAAAGTCCTTTGTCTCTGACCCACAAAACTCATGTCTTCTGCTAGCATCTAGGACATGGAAGCAGGGATGCTTAATTTGTAAGCTTTCAAGCAGGGAAAAACCTCCTGTCCTTCACAGTTCTTGACAATTATATGTTCAAAATGATTCCAGTGCTATAAATATAGTGATGGGTGACCAGTAAGCCCCTCCTCTAATAGGGGAGATAAACAAAACCCCATTTAAATAACAAAGACCATGATGACTACAGTTCCACACAGGTATTATAGTGGAGGGCAACAGGGAGCTGTGAGAGAGAATACCCGCAGATATAGAGGGTAGGATAGTGAGAAAAAAAGATCTCTGAATAAGTGACTTTTAAATTGGGACATGAATTGTAAGAAAGAGTCTTCCACTAGAAGTATGAGGCAGGAGTGTTCTAGGTATACAATACATCAAAACCAAGAGTTCAAAGGTGAGAAAGAGTTTGGGTGTCAGAGGACCAATATGGCTAAAATGAAGCAAGAGGAAGGGTAAAATTGTTTGAAAATTATATAGGAAATTTTGGAAGAGTCCCTAGAAGACAATAGGTTCTGAAGGAAGGTGGTAAGAAATTTATATTTTCTAAGTAACACTGAAATTTTTAAGGGAAAGGAAGTCACTGGTCATGGAAAGAAATGATACTCAACTTCTGTCTTAAAAAGACGACTCGGATTCCAGTAAGTAAATATATTTGAAGAGGGTAATTAGAATCAGGGAAATAGGGTAGAAACAATAGACTATAGGAGGCTATTATTAAGCTCTAGACAACTGATGAAAGTATACTGGAGTAGGGTAATGGAAATGGAGATACAAAGATTAGAAAGAATCAAAATATATTTTAGAGGTAGAATGGACAGGATTAGGGTTCAGTGTCAATGGTGAGTGAAAGTAAGAAGGAAGACTGATGCCAAGATTATTGGCAAAAGCAACTGTAATCATTTATTTCCTTCCTGCACATTTCTTGAGGACCGCATGAATGTAAGGTACTCTTTTAGGAGATGAGAATACAAGAGTGAACAAAATAAAGTCCCCGCTCTCAAGCAATTTGCATTCCAAGGGGAGGTGGAAACAATAAATAAAAATAGGAAAATTATACAATGTTAGGAAGTGGTGAGCACTACTAGACAGAAATGAGACAGGGTCACAGGATAGAGGAGAAAGAGGGTGCTCTTTAGATCACGTGGTTAGCAATGGCTTTTGCTGAGGAGGTGACACCTGAGAAGAGACCCACATGAAGTGGGTGAATGAGCCAGCCAGTTACTGGTATATCTGGGTATGTCAGGCAGAAGGGCAACTATAAATGTCTTGGGGTAGGTGGGTTCAAGGATTATGGTTTTATTTACATTAGTGTTTCTGGCTCTAATTCTTGATTCAAGTTTTCCTTTCCCTTCTCTCAAAAGTCTAAATAAGTAATTAAACAAATACAGCCATGCCCATCTTGTTAATCATTGTGTTCCTCCTAGCAGGGTGTGAGGCAGAGATTTGGCTCCCGATAATCACTAGCTCCCAAAATAACACCTCTTTCTCTGGTAAAATCGGTGTTTTCTTTAAAAAAGAGAGTCTCACAGAATATGATTTTTTTAAACCTAGGCTCACTCGTAAATTATTTATTTTTCCTGGCCCCTGTCCACTCTCCTCTGAATCACTGCTTTCCCTGACCTCTCAGGGGATTCAGTACATTCTTGTTCGGCTGGATCTTTGCCACCTGCATACAAACTTGCCTTTACTTAGCCCACACCCCCCCCCCGCCAAAAAAAAAGAAAAAAGAAAAAAGGACAGTTTTAAAATTCCACTTGGCTTCAACATGCCTCCTCCGAATATTGCCCCATTTTGTATGACACTGTACATAGTAAAGCTGTCAAAAGAGCTGTGTATGGTCACTCCTTCCTCATGTTCTATTCGTTCTTTATGAACATTGTCAATTCTACCTTCTCTCTGTTTTCCTAAACTGCCATGGAAGGGGTATGTTGATTTTATTACTCTTTTAAAAGTTTTGGCTTTTTTTAAGTTGTGTTTTCCCTCTTCCTAATTAATTTCTGCCCTTGTAATGATAAAGGCTAACCGCAAAATTCTAAGCAAAGTCCCACAGCCCTGTCTCTTTTATATATTTACTCATTCAACCCTCACCACAACTCTGCAAGGCAGGTGCTATTACTATCACCCATACATTATAGATGAGGAAATCGAAGAGCTTATGTTACTTGCCCAAGGTCAAAAAACTATTAAGAGGGAAAGCAGAGATTCATATGTAGACAGTCCGGCTTCAGAGGCAATGCCTCTTTATTAAAACCTATCTCTACTTTCTTTGGATTTATTCTACAGCTTATGTTTTTTTAACTTTAAAGTTGGATATTTAACATGTTAATTTTAGCCTTTTTTTCTAACATAAAAACGTAAGGCTATAATATATTGCAAACTGAGTTATACTTCATTTATATTCCATAACTTGTGATATGTGATAATTTTTAAAATCAGCCCCATTTTCTAATACCCATTTTGATTTTTTATTTGATCTGCTCATTATTCAGAACAATGTCTTCAAATTTCTAAACTCATGGAAGTTTTCTGACTGTTTATTACTAGATTTTTAACTTATCAGAACTATTATCAGACAATGCTGTCTGTATGATATTTACCTTGTAAAAATTGGTTGAGGAATACTTTATAGTAAAGGATGAAGCAAATTTTCATAAATATCCATGTATGTTTGAAATAAATTGTTGAATCTCTACTGTTGGGTGTAATGTCTTTCATATCCTCATTAGACCTAGTTTACTGACCATGTTAATTCTCCAATATTCTTACTGATGCTCGGCTTGTCTGATCTATCAATTGTTGAGATAAGTAAAATACCCAAATGTAGGTGTATACCTTCTATTTCTTTTTGTGGTTTTATAAATATTTATATTATATACTTTTAAAATTATTTTGAAGTGTATGCAGGTAAATAATTTTTATGTAATCTGAGTGAATTAAATTTTTTATCATCATGCAGTGACACTTTATCTTCAGTAATGGCTTTTATATTAGAGAGTACTTTGACATTAATATAATTACACAGGTTTTCTTCGGTTATTTTTTTCTTACTTTTTAATTTTTACTCATCAATTTCATATTTTCATGATTTTAAAACTGTGTATTAGGGGCATTTGGGTGGCTTAGACTGGTCATGATCTCAGGGTCATGAGATCGAGCCCCACATAAGGCTCTGTACTGGGTGTGGAGCCTGATTAAGATTCTCTCTCTCCTCTACCTCTGCCCCTCTCCCTGTTCTCTCTAAAATAAAAATAATAATAAAATAAAAATTACATTTTATAAAAATCATATAGGTGGATTTAGCTACAAAGTGGAAACATTTTGTGTTTAATTGGAACATTTACATTTATTATCCAATTACAATTATTAAATCCAATTACATTTATTATCTTAACTGATGGCTTATTATCATCTTATTTTGTGCCTTTATTTATTTCAGTTTTTGTGTTTTCCTTTTTCTCTCATTTCTTGACTTCATTGGATTGAGCATTTTATTTTTCTCATCCCTTTTTTTCCTATTATATTTGGAAAGCTATAAACTCCATTTCTTGTATTTTGTTACCCTAGGAATAATAAATATGTATAGCTAATATATCAAATGTTCAAATCCATCAATA
Source organism: Ursus americanus (assembly GCF_024610735.1). Lineage (NCBI taxonomy): Eukaryota > Metazoa > Chordata > Mammalia > Carnivora > Ursidae > Ursus > Ursus americanus. The sequence goes on from NC_142136.1 coordinate 42,385,305, forward strand.
TATCAATATAATACATATAATATATATGATATATATCAATATAATATGTATAATATACACAATCCCAGATATTACATATATTGCATAATATATTTAATCCCAGATTATATAAGGACTTTAAAAAGCCTTAACATCAATAAACTCTTCATGACTTACAGGCATTATTTGGGAGTTTTTTACTTCTTTCTTGATTTTTTTTAAGTTCCACAAGACATTCTTTTTTTTTTTTTTCCACAAGACATTCTTATTATCATGGCTTCAGATATGTTCACATATGAACTTTTTATTCCTCCTTGCAAGCAAAACTACCATTTGTAATCACTTTCATTCTGCCTAAATGAATTCTTTAAGAATACCTATTATACGAGTGTGCCGCTGCTAAAATCTCTCACGTATCTTTCATGAAATGTTCTTTTCTGCGTCTTTTCGCTGGGTATAGTATTTTACGTTCTGTTCAAATGTTAACTAATCAGAGAGATTTTCTGGACCCCCACACTTACTCTCTATCCTGCTTATTTTCTTCATACCAATTCTCCATATCTCATATGTATTTATTTGGGTGTTCTCTCTCCCTCCCCTCCTAGACTCTAAACTCCAAAAGGAAAGAAACAATGTTTTGTTCACTTATGATTTTCCAGGCACTAATACAGCTTCTTGACTGTAATGAGCTCCTCAGAAATAAGTATTTACTTTAGAATAAATTCTTGAATTAGTAATCTTTAGGACAGAAATGATGTTAATATTTGCCATAAATACAGGAATCTCTTCTGCCTGATTCCTTTGTATTCTCATTGCCTAGGCTGTGTTTATAGAGGATATATATTTTTAGTAAGTAATCATGGGTTAATAAACAAATGAGTGAACAAAGCTTATATGCTTTATTTTCCATAAACAATGGTGAGATAATCACAAAGAATATTGGAGATAATAGAGAACTATGAGGCATTAAGCCCCAAACTCTACCTTCTTCCATTTAGATTCTCTGACAGAGAATAGTTTATCCAAGCATTCGCATTCTTGGACCCTGCCCAAGATGTGACAGCATTAGTGAAAGTTTTCTTCTATTCGGCTAGCATTTTAGAAACAAAGTGATCTCTCTTACATTTATATCCAATCAGTTCATACCACAAGGGTACAAATCTATAGAGTAACCTAGCAACAAATAATCAAATTAACTGGTAAAAGATGAATATGTACAAATTTTGTAAATTAATTTTTCATTAATTTATGTGGCAGATCTTCTAAATCTAATGAAATAAAAAATAACTCATAAGAATATGTAAAACAAGAGAATAAAATAGTTTTAAAAGTAGCTCAAAAACAGACTCACAGGAATGGTCTTGAGAGTTTGGATTTCCACGGCAAGCAAAGTTTTACACACACTGCCACACAGCAGTAGAACATATAGACTTAGCTTAAAAATTTTTTACTGTCATGGATATAAAAGCCTATCAAATTAACACAACATTTTCAGATAAGAAAAAATTTTCAATATTAAAAGATAGGAAGAGATATAATCTCAAAATATTTATTTAAGTTGAATAAATCCAGCTTATGAAAAATTCACTAATTTATCTTCCTTATACCCATTTTGTCTCTGTCCTAACAAAATTTTATCACAGAATCTAGCCACAGACAGGAACTGGCAAACAAGAATTGGAAGTATGTATTTTAACATCTATTCTCTGGCCTTAGCGATTCCTGAAAAGCTACATCTAACACTTTTTTCACCCATTCCTTAAATATTCCAATGAGACCTAATAATTGATAAATAGTAACTTGAAGACTTGGACTCTTTGATGTTATTTTTATTGTGACCTGATTTTTAAAATCATGTGTTTTCTTATTTTCCAAAGAAATATTCATGTATTAATTAAGGAACTGTGAGAAAGAAAATTTTTTCCATGAGTAAAATTTTTAAGTGAAGACAAAACATCATAGGGTTGGAAAGAGGTAATGGAGGAATTGTAAGATAGGCATCTGGCACCATGATGTAAGCAAGCAATAGATGTCTATGAGTGAAGGCAGCTAATTCTGTTGTCATACACTGAAAGGGTTGATGAACCATGCTGCATTTCCCCCTTAGCTTCTTCACAAATATCACTTCCTCTACTGAGATGATCACTTCTCCAGTCCCTGAATTCAAATCATAGTATTTGATTGATCAATCACAGTAAAAGAATGCACCAGAAGTAGCGGTCTGCTTTGTTTTGTCAAGTTTCTTCTTATTCTACATTATTAATTTGTCCCCAAATCGTTATTAACCTGATTCTGATCCCCAGTCACACAAAGATATAAACAGACTCAGTTTAGGTCATACATCTCATTACTCTTTAAGTGAACTAAATTTTCTAGAAACAAAAATGACATAAGACAAAGACTCTATGACAATGTCTATGAAATGAGGTAATATTTATTTTTAAAGATGTGCTTTCGATATTTCAATTGAAACAGCTAATTGCTAACTATGATTTAATCAAGGTAGTTTTGTATTATATGTTGTATACAAAGGTTATGTCTAGAACTTGCATTTTTCTCTGTGTAATGTAAGTCAAAGATAACTAAACTTTGATTTCTGCTAAAATTACTTCCCCAAATATAATATTTACAAAGATTCAACCTGTTAAATTATTTTGTATTTTGTATATTTTACAAAATTTTTGAAGGCAAATTTGTCCAGTAGTAGACACTATGCCTACTTAACTTTTGTCCCTGGTTCTTTGAGAGATATAAAATAGACAAAAATAAAATGGCATATATTTTTACAGCATTCTGAATTTTTAGCTTTATTTGCATAAATCAGAAACAAATTATATGTGCTTTTAATAAAAAGATATAGCAAATGTGAAAAATATTATGTGTTCATTCAAAAACTATTTTCAAGCACCTCTTCTATGACACGTACTGTTAAGAATAATGGAAATATATCAATAGGTGAGATTAAAATCCCACCTTTATAAACCTTAAAAATCATCTGGATCACCTAGCTCCAGAAAATTTTGCAGCAGATTCTAAAATTACAGATATATACATAGTGGAGTCCATGTCTTTATAAATAAACAATTGATAAAACATCTAAATTTTCCTGGTATATCTGGTATGCCATTCAATAAATATGCAAAATGTCAGAAAAGTTGCTAAAATTCTTTCATTAATGTATTTTAGGCTATGTTCAAGTATCAATAGAAGCAGTAGTATAAGAACAAACTAAAACACAAGTCAATGACAGAACTTACTGAAATGGAAGATCATATTACAGTATTAAGTATCATTTAAAATTTTTTAATATAGTTAACATTCTGATACCAGTTTTCTTAAGAGTGTAATAAATATTTAAAACTTAGATTTCATTATAAGATACTAACAGAAATATATTTTAGAATTTAAAAAAAAAGTTTTGATGACTATCAAATGACTCACAAGTAAGTATAAAGTCTCTTCTGAAACATGTATAATGGAGATATAATTAACTAAACTCAAATTTATCAGATTAATCTGACACATTTTGTGAGACAGTAAAAACTTTGAGACTGCACTAATCACCCATTTGCCTCAATTATCCACCCCATTGCACAGAACGAAATTATAGGACTTTTGATCTAAGCTCAGCACATAAATTCTGATACAGATTTAGAAATAATAACCAAAACAAAAACCCACTTTATTTCTTTAATATGATAGCTCCATATCTAATATGATTAGATCCTTGGGATCTCTATGGCTATAGCTTAAGTGGAGTGCTTAAGGTATTAAAACATGTGTTATTTAAAAACACAATTATGTAACTAATTAGTTAACTCTTTCCTAATGTCCCAAGGACAAGACTAGATTGTTTACCAAAAGCAAATGGGTTTCCAGAAATGTCAGAATAAGTCTTTACCTTTTATACGTTTGGCTGCCAAGATAGTGTATACTGAACTCCAGAAAAAGCAACTCTCCCACCCATCTTATAATTAGGTCTGAACTCTGTTTAACTGACACTTACTTTAAAGTATATGCGAGATGCACCTGGGTGGCTCAGTCAGTTAGGAAAGCGATGCTTCAATTCAGCTCAGGTCATGATCTCAGGGTAGTGAGATCGAGCGCAGCCCCCTCCTTGGGCTCCACACGCAGCGTGGAGCATGCTTGAGATTCTCTCCCTCTCCGTTCCATCACCGCCGCCCCCCACCCTGCCGCCTACATTCTCTATCTCAAATAAATAAATCTTTTAAAAATAACAAAAAAATAAAGTATCTGGGGATTGGAGTACATGCATTGAATATGAAGTCCATGCTGTTGATATTATTTCACTTGATTATAATCACACTGAAATAATAAACTGTGAGTATTGTATACCGTATATAGAATAATGCAGTATTGAAATAACTATACAAAATTCACCAATCTGGTTAGTTGTGCTCATACCTTTCCTTCTGTGCCTATTCCTCTTATTGTGATCCTTGAGTCCATGGGGCTTTGTAAAGATTTTCCTGTGAGTCCAGGAGATTTTTCTATAATACATATATTTATAATTTGTATTTTATTTTCTGTGGTGACGTATCATCATACTGTTGACCATTTGTATGGTTCTTATATCTGAGTACTATACACAATTTCCTGACTTAGCATTTTAACTGCTTACAGTATATTGTACTATTGTACCATAAATGTGTTTCTATTATCTCAAACATAACAACACCCAAGAGGAAATACTAGAAGTTGTTAAATCTATGACTGACTGGTAATTTCATTTAAACTATAATTAGCATTATCCAGAGGCTCTTTCAGAATAAGAACTATCATAGACTATCAGAGACCGTGGCGATGCTTCAAGTATTTTGGTAGAAAGGCTGCAAGAAAGGTAGTTAAGCACAGGTCAGATTTTGAGAAGAGCCAATGCATGTGATTTAAAGATTTAGCCTTTCTTTTGTCTTTCTTGCATGGAAAAAGTATAAAAAGAGGTGTTATAATATGTTCTTAAAAATTACCAATGATGAAAAATTTACCAAAATATTAATATAAACATACATACATCCCTACTAAATAATGACTATCATTTAAGCTTAAAACTTCTTCAAAACTAAAGAAATGCAAAAAATGTACACAGTTACATTGTTAATATGGAAATAAGATAATAATACTGCCCTTCCGGGATGTGAATTATTTATAACATATGATTTTACTACATGGGTACATGCATCATTTCTCAATCTTCTATACTGACTGTGAGGAAATAGCTATAAAATTTAATAAAGTTTGGAATGGAAGTCTGGAAATTCAGAATAACCTCGCAGCAATTAAGGACCAAGCAGAGATTAGATCACACATTCATCTGAGATTCTTTTTTAAGACTTTTAAATAAAGACTATTTACAGAAGTGTCAGCAGGACTGAGGAAACCAACAGGCAATACTGAGCCACCCACAGACTAACAACAGCAGTAAGACGATATTGCTTGTAGATGCAAGTACAGGAAATGGCATTACTAGGATTCTGTTTTGAGCTGGAGCCTTAAAAGAAGGGCTGCCTGACAGAAGCTATAGACAGAACAGAATTTCTGTAAAAACTGTGAGACTGTGGAGAAAGAGCAGAAGGATTAATTATCCCAAGTCCTCCTTCCTCCCACACTCTGATCTCTTGTGGATCACTTCAACTGGTCAAACCCCACTGGGAACCAGTGTGCCAGGAGGCTGAGGGAGGCACTCCATAAAGAAAAATCTGATGGTGCCCCATAGTAGGGTAATGAGGTGGAGCACAGGTTGGGGGGAAAAGAGAATAGCCAATAGAATGCCCTCTGCAAGATCTGATTTACCAAAATAAATAATAGACACTTATACAATGAGAAAAACTCAACAGATGGATGTGTCATAATTGCCTCGATGATTATGTGATCCTATTGCTCTGATAGCCTAAATCGCTTCTCATTGGAAGAGCAGCAGTGCACCCTAAATGACCATCCAGATGTGTTAGACAAGCAGAAGCCTCCTCTGTGCCCTTCCTTGGTCTCATACTCCTCTCTCCTTGAAAAGAGCCATTTTCCTGATTTTCTGATAAATATGCCCTTGCTCTCTTTTCATACTTACCACACACGTATACACCACTGCCTCCTTTTTAGTTTTATAGGGATGGAAAATTTTTTGTGTATTTTGTTTTTTTTCTAACACCGTTATTAAGATATAACTTTCACTTCATAAAGTTCATCCTTTTAAAATGTTTTTAGTATATGTGCTGAGTTGTGCAACCATTACCAATTTTAGAATTAGGATATTTTCATCATGCCAAAAAGAAAGCCCATCAGTAATCATTTTCAATTTCTGCCTTCCCCTGGGCCTTGGCAACCACTAACCTACTTGTCTCTATGGGCTTGCCTATTTTGGATATTTCATATCAATAGGATCATACCACATGTCATCTGGGGTCTGACTTTTTTCACTTAGCATAATGTTTGCAAGATTCATCCATGTTGTAGCTTGTATCAGCATTTTAACTATTTTATAGCAAACAATATTTCATTACGTGGATACATCATATTTTTAAACCCATTTATTAATTGATGGACAGTTGAATTTTTTCTACTTTTTGGTTGCCATGAATGCTATAAGCATTCACGTATAATTTTTATGGGACATTAGAATTCCTAGTGGGTATGAATGGTGCCTCATGGTTTTCATTGCATTTGCCTAATGACTTATGATACTATCTTTTCATGTGCATATTGGTTATTTATATAACTTCTCTGGAAAAATTTCTGTTCAAATCATTTGCCCATTTAAAAAAAATTAACAGCTGTATTTAATTCACATGTCATACATATCCTAGTCAGCTAGAGCTGCCATAACAAAATACTACAGACCGGATGGCTAAACAACAGAAATTTATTTCTCAGAGTTGTGAAGGCTGGAAGTCCAAGATCAAATTGCCAGTAAGGTTGGTTTCATTTTGAGCCTCTTTTCTTGTAGAAAAAACCTGCAAGCTAGCCGTGTACTCATATGACCCTCTTCTTTGTACATGTGAGATGGGAAAGAGAGTTATCTCCCCAGTATTTCTTCTTATAAGACCGCTAAGCCTATCAAATCAGAGCCCTACGCTTATGACTTCATTGAACCACAATTACTTCCTCAGAGGCCCCATCTCGAAATATAGCCAAAATGAAGGTTAGAGCTTCAACATACAAATGGGGAGACACATTCACTCTGTAACAATACTATTTACTCATTTAAAGAGTAAAGTTCAATTATTTCTAGTATATTTACAGAGTTATGCAACCATTACCACAATCAATTTTATTTTCATTAGCCTCTCACCCACCCCATAAAAAAACTCATACCCACTAACAGTGATTCGTAATTTCCCCCAATACTCCTCCCAACCCCTGGCAACCACTAACATATTTTTTGTGTCTATGGACCTACTTATTCTGAACATTTCATATAAAGAATGTCATACAATATGTGGTCTTTTGTTGCTCTCATTATCCACTTAGCATGATGCTTTCACAGTGCAATCATATTGTATTACATATCAACACTGCATTTTCTCTACGAACAAATAATATTCCATTGTATACGCATACCACCCTTTGTCTCTCCATTCATCCGTTGATGCACATTGGGGCTGTTTCCACTTTGGGGCTGCTGTGAATAATGCTTCTGTGAACATTCATGGACAGGTTTTTGTGTGAACATATATTTTCAGTTCTCCTGGCCACATACCTATGATCAAGGTGGAACTGCTGGATCATATGGTAACTCTGGCTTTAGTCTTGTGAGAATCCATCATTGAAGCTCCGTGGGCCTAAGCTTTATTTAATGGACTTTTAAAATTTGCTAATTGAGTCTCTTGCTTGGTATAAGTATATTCAAATTTTCTGTTACTTCTGGAGTCAGTTTCAATAATTTACGCTTTCCAGGAATTATTACATTTCAAGTAGGGTATCTAATTTATGTCCTACAATTGTATGTAGTATTCCCTTATCATTTTTATTTATGTAAAAATGATATTAATTGTACCCTGTATTTTTTCCTGATTTTAATTATTTGAGCCTTCTTTCTTTCTCTTGGGTCAGTCTAGCTGAAGTTTAATTTTTTTTTAAAGATTTATTTATTTGACAGAGATAGAGACAGCCAGCGAGAGAGGGAACACAAGCAGGGGGAATGGGAGAGGAAGAAGCAGGCTCATAGCGGAGGAGCCTGATGTGGGGCTCGATCCCATAATGCTGGGATCACGCCCTGAGCCGAAGGCAGACGCTTAACCACTGTGCCACCCAGGCGCCCCTATTAATTTTTTTTATCTCAAAAAAACAATGTGTGGTTTTGCTGATTCTATCTAATGCTTCCTCTAAATTTCATAAATTTCCACTTTAGTCTTCATTATATTCTTCCTTTTACTCTTCTTTTTCCATTGCCTTAAGGCAGAATGTTAGATTACTGATTTGAGATCTTTCTTCTTTTTTAAAAATATGAGCACTAAGGCTGCGAATTTCCCTATAAGCACTAAATTACATGATCCCACAAGTTTTTACATGTTGTATATTCATGTTCATTCGTCTCAAAGAATTTTTTAATTTCCCTTGTGATTTCATCTTTAACCCACTGGCTATGCTTAATTTTCACATATTTCTGAATTTGCCAAATTTCCTTCTGTTATTATATTTAATTTCACTCCACTGTGGTCAAAGGATAGTAATTTATCTGATCCCAATCCTTGCAACTTTATTTAGCCTTGGTTTATAGCTTATCCTATGGTCTATCTTGGAGAATGGTCCATGAGAACATACAGATCCTGTTAGGTGGAATGTTAGGCAGATGTCTACTAGGTCTAGTTGATTTATAGTGCTGTTTATACTCTTCTATTTTCTTATTGGTTTTCTGCCTACTTGTTCTATCCATTAGTGAAAGCAAGGCATTGAAATCTCAAACTATTATTGTTGAATTGTTTGTATCTCCCTTCAATATGTCAGTTTTTGCTTTATACATACTAGGGCTCCACTGTTAGGTACATTTTATTTATAATTATTATATTTCTAATAGATTAAATCTTTAATCAATGTCCTTTATCTCTGGTCACATTTTTCTTTGTTTTAAAATCAACCTTTGGTATTAATATAGCTACTTCAGCTTTCTCAACCTTTAATCTGTTTGTATTTTTGAGTCTAAAGTGTGTCTTCAGTAAATCACAAACAATTGGTCTTGGTTTTATTTTGTTTCGATTCAGTCTGACAATCTCTGCTTTTTAATTATATTGTTTAATTAATTTACATGTAATGTTATTATTTATATAGTTAGAATTACGCTGTCATTTTTACCTTTAGTTTTCTGTATGTCTCACGAATTAATTTCTCTATCTTTCCTTTACTGCTTTCTTTTGAATCAAGTAAATATTTTCTGGTATAGTATTTTAGTTCCTCTAATGATTTTTTTAGTTCCTCTAATAAATACATTTATTGCAGGATATTCTAGGGCACACTATATATATCTTATCAGAATCTACTTCAGTGTATACTGACTTAATTTCAATGAGATTCAGTCCTATCTCATCCTATTCCCTTTTCTCCTTCATGCTATTGTTATACATATTTCATTTATATATGTTAAAAACACAATTAAACAGTGTTGTAATTATTGCATTTTATATCTTTTAAAGAAGCTGAAAGAAAAAAAAGAAGTATAGATTCATAGAATTTGTTATATTGGCCTTATTATTTACCATTTCTGAGTTTATTTGTTCCTATGGATTCAAGTTACTATTTGGCATCGTTCCTTACTCCAATACAGCTTTTCTCCCATCCATGTGCTTTGTACTGTTATTGTCAAATATATTCTACTTATAAATGGTATTAGGCTCCACCATGCAATTAATTACATATATATTATCTAATTGCTTTTTAAGTCAGATAAGACAAGATAGGAGAAGAAATATGCATTTTTACTGGCTGTTTTTGTTTTAATTACCAGTGTTTTTAAATTTTGGCATAGGTTTGAGTCTGGGGTAATATCCTTTCACCTGAAAAACTTCTTTTAGCTTTAAAAACAGCTTTTTAGCTGGCTATGAAATCTCTCTCTCTTCTTTTTAATCTGAGAATGTCATTATTTCATACTAAATTTTGAAAAACAACTTTGCTGGATATGAATCCTGATTGACTGGGTGTTTGTTTTCAGCATTTGAATATGGCATCACCAAACACTCTGGCCTTCATGGTTTCTGACAGTTAATCTAATTGGAGTTCCCTTACATATGATTAGTAAAAGAATTGCTTTCAAGACGTTCTTGAAAATTTTTACCTTTCATTAGTTTTACTATGTATCTGAGTATTGATTTCTTTCTTTTTATCCTACTTGAAACTGGTTGTGCTTCTTGGATGTGCAGATTAAGGTTCTTCCTCAAATTTGGGAAATATTTTGTCATTATGTTTTCAATTTCTTTTAAATCCTTTTCTCTCTCATCGCACTCCCCAGAGGGTATAGCCTTGGGCACATGACAATCATCCAAGGATGACAGTGGTTTTAGCAGGGCTATCTCTGGCTGCCTCTTTCTGGGATCTGTTAAGCTGTAGGCCTTTCTTGGTACCAAACCAACAGTTAGGTTCCACTAATTGCTGGCTCATTGTACCACTGTTTTGACAATGTCCTGGGGGCATAAATTGCTACACATTATGATCCAATTAAATTAAGGCACCTTTTCAGGGATAGTTTCGAGGCAAATCTTTGAAATTTGTTCAGACTACAGGAGGGTTCTTCTTAGCTATATTTTTCCCTGATTCTTTCTTGTATATTAACTAGCCTATAGTTTAGCTTGTGGCTCTCATGGAGCTACCAGCTTCCTATAATTGCTTAAAAAATAAAGTCAGTTTCCTTTGGGAGAGCTTCAGAGCTGTCTGTTCTTATAGGCAGGCTCTGCCCCTGGGCTAAATTTCTGCACCCCTGCTCCAAAGCCGGAGATGCAAACAGCTGCCTGCTTCTCCTTAAATGACACCCTTGATTTAAGAGCATGGAGCTAGGTGGAGGCAGAGGTTGTAGCCTCTAGTCTTATCTCTTCTGGTGTGGAACCTCTGTCATATAAGCAAGCTAGGGCAAGGGTGATTGGCGTCTCAGTATTCTCAATCTTCCATGCCTGGGGTAGAACTTCCAAACTATATGTGTGGGCTAGGTGGCTGCCCTGAACTATCAGGGCTAGAGGACAGATGAAAAAAATGCTGACAGCTGGGGGAGATACCATAGTCACTAAATGAGAGCTGGGGAACGCAAAACTCTACATTCCTTGCCACAGCCATCCAGAGTGCTGAGCTGGGGGGGTGGCATGTAGAGTGGGAGTGGTTGTGACAAGTGCCACACACTTGCTATTCTTCCTGAAATGTAGTAGATGTTCTTGAATAAATGTTTCTACACATGCTGTATGCCCATAGGACTATTTCCAGAGACTTTGGATAACTGTTTAATTTTCATCTGTTATGACTGTCTGGGAAGAGAATCCATGGAGTCCTCACAATGCAATTTAGGAAACTGTTCATCTGTAAGATTTCTTGCATGACTTTCTTCCTTTCCTCAACAACGAATGTATTCACCTACACTGACAAATGTAGCATGTAATGTTCATTGTTACTTCCTTACATTTTTCCATTTTATGATTATACCACAATTATTTTTTTCTTGATCTAATATTGATGGGTTTTTGTAATATAATAAATGCTGCTATGAAGATTATTGCAAATGTGTCTTTACCCACAACTGCTAGACTTTCTCCAAGTTATATGCCAGGATTTCAATAGTCAGATTTTATAATATGAATCTAACCAACTGTTATTACCTAATGCCAAATTCTTTTCACAATACACTTTCACTGGCAGTATTCAAGAGAGTTCAGGGTGGCTCCCCATCCTTGACATAATTTAATATTATAAATCATTTGTAATTTTCATCTATACCATTGAGGTTTCATTTACTGATTATTAATGAAATTGAATGTTTTTAATGTGTTTCATGGCCATGTATATTTCCTACTTGATAAAGTGTTTGTAGAACTTTTGTTTGCACATTCTAATGTTGGATTGTGTTTACTAGTGATTTGGGAAATTTCTCATATTTTGAAAACCACTGGTACTTTGTCTAATATTGAAAATCAATTCTTGAAAAATTTGTAAATCTTTTAATTTTTGGCTGGACAATATATTTAGAATGTATACATTTACGAATAGAAGGTCTTAAGCTTCTGTAATTGGATTTATCATTTTCTATAAGGGTCTCTGTCCTACCCATAGTGCTCTTCCATGCCTCACCACAGGTAGTGCTTTGCCCTTCGTGCTCATCAAAGGCAAAGCATTAAACTTAGGATTCTTCCATTTTTCCACACACGCTCTGTACCAGGTCACCTTTCCATTCTTCACCACAGGCAGTGATCCATCTATAGTGCTTTTCCATTTATTTCCAAAGAGACCTCTTATTCCACAGTGCTCTGACACTCATTACCACAAGCTCCATCTGCAATGGCCTCCCACTGCTCACCACAGGCTCTGTTCCTTCCACAGGCTCTTCATTTTTCACTGGCACTGCTCCGTCTGCAGTGTTTTTTCATTCTGCACCCTGGTTAATGCTTTATCCTTAGTTCTCTTTCTTCCAATACCACCTATAATGTTGTTTGATTCTTCACCAAAGTCTCTGCTCTATTCCTGGTGCTCTTCTCTCATGCTCTGTGGTCAGTGCCGTGTCCATAGTGCTGTGCTTCCCCATTCTCCATATGGGGTTCCTCTGTAGTGGTTGTCTATTTTTCTTCACAGGCAATTTTTTTTGTTTTGTTTTGTTTGGGTTTTGGTTTTGGGGTTTTTGGAGTTCTGTGGGTTTGTTTTTTTTTTTTTTTTTTGGTAGTATTCTTCCAATCTTCACCGAAGCACATCTTCATGTACAAAACTCTTTTTCCAAGTCCAGGAATGTCTCAAATTTTCTTTTCATTCAGGGCCTTCCTGTTACTTTCTCAGCTTCTGTGCTTCATTATTTCATTATCCAATTCCAACTAATTCTTTGGTTTCTAATGTAATTATCATTCTTATAAAAGTCCATTTTGACCCCACAATGTAAATGGCATCATCCATTTAAATTCTCCCTTGTTATTCTGTATTTTTATAAAACCCTATGTTTGCCTTGTTCTTACATCATTTAATGTTTTCTAAGGTAAACTATGTTTCATGTGAATGTTGGCCAAGCTAACACATTTTTTCCTAATGTTGAACATAGTGCCATGTTATAAACAAGTAATATTAATTTTTTAAAAATGGGTGGGCAAATGAGAGAATAAATAACCGTTAATTATTGCAAGTATGTCTCCATAATTAATTTTTGTTTAAGCAGAGCAAGAATTTTTAATGATTTGAGCTTATATTACTTAATTGTATTTTCACTTGCCAATCTTTTGATATTGAGGTTAAGCCCTTTTTGTTGATAACTATTTGCAATCCTTATCTTTTTTCCCCAATTTATGATTTCCCACTTTCTTTTAAGATAGATCTATAAATTGAATACATTTTCCTAGTAGTCTTAGAACTATTTACGTGTACAGAATTTTTAATTAATTTATATAACACTATAACAACTCACTTGGGAATGAGCAAGATAGACCGTGATAAGCATTCACCTCCATGAATAGAAAAAAAAGTGTATGGGTACAGTAGAGTATTATCACCAGCCCATGTACATGTACATCATGCTCTGGGAACCAGTTTTTACAGACTGTGAAGAATAACAGTTAATCTAATAATTCAGTTAATTGCATATCAGCTAACAAACTTTGTTTTTCCTCAGAAGATATTTTATTCAATAGGCAATGGAAACATTTCAAACTTAAAAGATATAGGGCAGGATAATATACCATAAGCAGTTATATAAATATATCAGCCTTTAGTAGACTCTATTCTGAAATTTTTTCAGTGTTTATAGTATAACAGTACATTAATAGTAGAGAACTGTCATTATCCGAAGCTTTTGTGATTTTAGTTAAAATGCTATTCCTATCATTGAAATGTATGTCTTTATTATAAAATGTGAAGTATTTCCATTGGAACAAAATTATCTTTAAAAAGAAGAGTCTCTTACATAAGTGATCAGGGTTACACATCACCATTATTAAGTCATGTGGATACCATATACCTCCTGAAAAGATGCAATAAAAGGGCACATCAGCTTAGTGGTGTTCTTATCCAAAATATATAACCTCAGTCTAATCATGACAAAACATCCAACAGATTGGTGGACATCTGAAAAAGTCATGAAGCACCAGAAAAAAAAAAAAAAAAACTGAAAAAATGATCACAGATGGTAGGAGATGAGTCATGAGAACTAAATGCAACAATAGTATCATGGATTGGGTCCTAGAATAGAAAAAGCACATTGGAAACACTGATGAACCCTGAGAAAAGTGTATAATTTCCTTAATAATAATGTACCAATGTTAATATCTACATGTCAGTAAAGGTACCATGGTAGTGTAAAGTGTTAACATTAGACAATGCTAGGTGAAGGGTATATAGGATTTCTCTGTACTATCTATGCAACTCTTCTAGAAATACAAAAGTATTTCAAAATAAAAGCCTAAGGTTTTTTCCCTCTGCAAAGGTATTATAATATGTAGCCCTTTAAATGTCCCTATGACTGACAATTGCTTGTAAGAGATCAAAGTCCAACCCATGTCATGTGTACTATTGTCTCAGAGTACCATTATTTATATCATTTCCCAATGCTAAGGATGCCTATTGGAGAAAATGACAAATTGAGGTTTTTCAAACCTACTTCTGGTTAGCCATGAGTAAGTCATAGAAGTTCTAGGTTTATTACAGTTATGACCTAATTTTTCTAAAATTATTTTACCCAGGTTAGCCTCTGCCATCTGAATGAAGATCATTCACTATCTAAAACTTGAGACCAGAGTTAGACATGTAAGTATTCTAATGCTGAAGGGGAAACCCTGTGGAGTGTAATAGACTGGTTCATCTAATTTGTTTCATGTTTTATGACACTATATAGCATCCAGCTAGAAGAAGCAGTTGAACTTCAGCATATTGAACAAAAACATTGCTGTGAATTTGTTTGTTCGGATAAACTTGCGAGACATCTTGCACTCTCAGCTCCGAAAATGTATCATGCTTTATCATTTGGAAAGACTTGTTAACTGTTCAAATTAGCTGACCCTGATATCCCACATCTTGGCACACAAAAGTAATAACAGCAAATGAATTATAAGCTATTCAAGAAGAAGTCATCACAATCTTGCCAGTAAGTGAAAAATGCTGAAATAGTTCACATATCCAAAGGAAGAGGAATGGTTAAGTTAACTAGGTATAGATATATAATTAAATGACATAAAAGCATTAAAAAACACTAAGTAGGGGCGCCTAAGTAGTATAGTCAGGTAAGCCTCTGACTTTTGGTTTCAGCTCAGGTCATGATCTCAGGGTTGTGAGACTGAGCCCCAAGTGGGGCTCCAGCTCAGCACAGAGTCTGCTTAAGACTCTCTCTCTCCTCTGCCCTTCTCCCCCTGCTCACGCTCTCTCTTGCTCTCTAAAATAAAGAAATCTAAAAACAAAACAAAACAAAACCCCAATATAGACTAATTTTCTTATATTTCTCACATGAAAAATAAAAAGATCTAAATTAAGATATAAATTACTACCTCAACTCTCAGAAATTACAAAATAAAAGTTAAATCAAAAGTAAGGAAGTGCAAGTAAAGGACAGCCTTGCTACAGCTTTATCTTGATATAAAACTGAATTCACAAAGATTGGTTCCCATTGTTGTAAAACTGTGTTAAGTTTGAGCTCAACTTGAAAAACTGCCGTAAGTCCACATATAAAACATTTTCTTATACTTTAATTCTAAATATGAAGAAATTTTGGCATGTTGTTAGATTTATTTCTACTTTTTATATATAACCATCATGAAAAATAATTTCCCTATATCATTCAGATATATTGAATAGACATAAATATGTTTACTTGCTATACAGGCAATAAATAGTTATCAACATACAATGAAAGAATGAAATTTCCGATACAGGTCTATTCAGACACGAACCAATCTAATTTATTATTAGATCTTTTATCTTTTTTCTACCTGGATCCTGGGCAAAGTGCACATGGTTTAATTTTAATTCACTCCCCAAAATAAATCATTTTGCTTGTTTCTGTGTTATTACCTATAGATCAACTTACGTTAGAGGACTTTGTACGAGAAACTCTGGCTAAGGTGAAGATAATTTGTTACCATGGAATCACAGAAGTAAAAATAGCCCCTGATGAGTATGCACTTACCCATTATCTCAAAGAGAAATATTTCAAGCAAAGTAGCATTAGAGGCAGGGATTTCACTTCGTTATTGAAATCCCATTAGTTGGAAGTTAGCTGTGCTTCTCAAACAATTATGCAGCTAAAAGTTTAGATAAAATAAAATATAGAACTGCTGCTAATCTACATGATACTACAACCTGATAAGTTTCAGCAATGATATACTTAGGAAAACATTCACACTCGTGTACCATGCCTTTAACATATTTATGATATATAATTATTAAAAAGTTCACAATAAATATTATTGAAATATTTCAATTTAATTTTGAATTGCCTGCTAGGTACAGTTTTAATTTAGTTTTCCACAAGAGTGACTTATAATATAACGCCATATAATATCGTATGATTTAAGGATTAGTAAATAATAGATGGTTTTAATGGCTTATGTAATACATCTAACATAAGGAAAATTTCACAAAAATCTGTAATACACTATTAGTCTTTTGAAATTAAGATACCATTAAACTTTGAACCTATTCACTACTGCACATTAGGTAGTGAACTAATTAGGACCCATTTATTAATCACCAATTTATGTCTACCGATAAGGACAAGTAGAAAAATAACAAAAAAAAAACAATCAAATAGCATCTTACGAGAAAAATTTATTTTCATATCTAAATATTAATGTACCTAGGAATGAAATGTCTTATTCTTATTTTTTAAAAGAAGAAACTTTCCTAGGTTTTTTGTCACAATTTTGTCTATCATTTATAATTCCTTAATAAGTTTTGTATTCTACTTATGTTTTGTTTTCAATTTTCATTTTTTCCGCTCATCAAGGCATTTGAATCTTTTTTTTTTTTTAACATCAGAGCTGGGAATTTAAAATTACTCTGGTAAGAAAAAAAATTCCTGAGGAATTAATCAAAGGCATACATAAAAAAATTAAACATATTAGGTATTTTAGAAACGGTGGAGACTCTTAATTAAGTTTAAAAAATATTTTTAAATCCTACTTAACCTTTGATTTTACACCTGATTTTAGGAACAACTGCCAGTGATGTTTATTTTATTCTTTTATTCAATATAATCACCTAAGTAGCAGGGGATCTCATTAGATTTTTTTATTTGCATTTTTTTAAACATCTGTTTAAATACTGTACTAGCATTATCTTAAACATTATTGTTCATTTCTTCTGTACCTGTGTTATCATCCTGCCCTGTGAACTGTACAAAATTCCCCAGAATGTATTTTTCACTGAAGTAACAAAGGGCTCACTGTCACAGGACCTAAAGGGCCTATGTAGAATTACCCAGCACATGTGGAGAAAAGTAGACACACCGGATTTTCATAATGGGCATAATGGTTATTTTTCCAATAAATATTTAGATGACTTTTTAAGGATGAAAATGGGGAAACACATTTTGAAATAGATAGCATTTACAATGGATAGCCTAAAATTTGGGAAACTAGGGAGCTAAGGAGAATGCTATTGATTTGTTATGAAATAATAATTAGTTGCCTTCTGCTAAGTTCTGTCAGGTCTATAGACAACAGCTTTAGTAAATCTGTTAGTTTTTTACTTCTCATAAAGAAGCTCCTAGCATTAGTTGATATTTAAACTTCTGATACTAAGTTTCTACTTTCTCATATCTCCTTGGGACATTGTAGAGAAAACGTAAAAAGAATCTACTCATCAAAGGATACAGGAAAATAAAAAGGTAGAGAGAAAGTGAGGAGTTCGGGAGAAAGTAGTTAAGAAAGAAGATTCCAGGGAAAAAAGATAGGGAACAGAGTAGAAAAGCAGAGATCATATGGCACACAAGACAGGATATATACCTGGTTTTTGCTAGGACAACCTCTGATCTAAATTACTGTACCCATTCATGAAATTGAAGTTATGGGATCACCATCACAGTCAGTTTAATTACCATCTACAGAGCCACACCTTCTGTTCTTTTGTTAAGAAATCACCATGAATTTGTGCCACTAGTCTGTGTGTCAGAATTACTTGGGAGTATTTTCAAATTTATTTTTAATTCATAAAGTGAAAAAGTTTAGCAAAATATATGGATTTTTAAAACTCTAACACTGTAATTAGATCCCTAAAGTGACTGTATGTATGTATCTATCTGTATTTATAACGTATCTGAATTTATAACATGTCTGCATCTTTAACAGGATCCGTAAGTGATCCTTCTGCAACAAGATCACCACACATCTTCTTTATGTACTTAACAGACACATGCTATAGGAAATGTTGATTTATTTTATGTAAGAATGTAACCAATCTGTGGAAGTAGACACTTTTCTGTGCTAACATAACATTACATAAATCTCACTGAATCTATCTTGTACAACAGGTAATTCTGGGCCTACCATGAACTTTGATCCATGTGGGTAAGAATCTATTTGCTCCTTCATTTTTCCAAGCTGTAACTGAGTATTTCCTTTATAATTTGAAAGGTAGGGCTTTGATGGTATTTTACTTTTATAATTCAACTCCCTGAGGGTATTATATAGGGAACCAGGAAAATGAACAGTTATAACCCAGTAATATGTGTATGTGAATTTATTTCTGTACCTTGTGCCAAGTCTACTATGTAAATGTCAGTCTGTTCCCTGCTTTTGGGTGAGCAAGTCACTTTGATTAGAAGTCGGGTTAAAATAAATCCTTCAACTCATAGGCCTTATTTTTTTCTTTGTATTTCTAGGTCAATGCTTATTTTTCTGCAGATACTCACCTCTGCTCTGCGGCTGCCAAACAGGCTTGCCTCCAGGAATCATCTCTCCTAATTAAGAAGCTGAGTCAGAGGGCAGGGGAAAAAAAAAAAAGGCCCCTCCCCACCAGTTTCTCCTCCAGCCTCTTCACTCCTGATGATCCCCTCTGCAAATCCTACAAGTTGCAACCCAAGGAATCTTGTAAAATATCTTCCACTCACTTACTAAAGCTTAAAGTACGTTCATGAGTGAAATCCATGGAGGCTGTCCTGCCTTTATCTCATTTGTTCAAACTATATTTTGTTTTGTGAATCTTGTGCAGACCTTGTTCAATGGTGATTAGGTCATTCTCTAGTGGAAGTTTAAACAGCAGTTTTCTTTTAGACATTCATACATACTTCCTCTGCCACTTCCCTCAAAAGCTTGCTCTAACATTAAAGAAGATTCTAACATTAAAGAGGATTTGATGTCTGTTAAGTCTGCACAACTTGCATTCAATTATTCTGTGTTTCTGTTCTGTTTTACATATGGTTGTCCACAAGCCTCCACAGGCACAGAAGTAGCCAGCATTATGAAACAAGCCCCACGAAATGAGAGCACAGGTGAAATGATGCAAATGGCAGAACACTGGTCCGTGAGTTATAAAGAATCTACACCAAAAATATACATCAAAATGTTACATTACTACCGTTACGGGCAATAGAGACGAAAACTGAGTTCATAGGCAGTTCTGCTCACGACATTAAATACAAGGGCTTTTCAGATTTTGAGAAGTTTAGGAGAAACTACACATTGGAAAAAGGTACAAGCTTTTCTTCTACTTCATAACTTTGAAAAATAGTTAATATTTCTTTCATAAGAAAATGCCCCTAGAATTTTTATGTCGATTAATGAGATTCTTAAAATCATTTGGGAGCCTCATTTAGATACACTATCATAGTGTACTACTTTCCAGAATGTACAACACTCTTAACAATGAGGACCCTAGGCACAAAGTATTAAAGAGCTTCTGAAATTTTCTTATTAGTCAAAAGTATTTTTTAAGTGCATTAGGCTGTTTCTCCAGCAATTTCAGAAATATGTTTTTAGCTTTATCTGAGTCACGTATATTTAAAAGTAAGGAAATATCCTATTAATTCTTACTAAGGAAAGAACACATAAACATTCTCATTTAATGCAGGTATGACATTTGAGAAAAGTAATTAACATAACTAGTCTGTAGAACTGGACAAGTTTCTGTATTAACGTAGCATTACAGTAACCTCACTGAATCTTTTACTATAAGTAATTCTGATCAAATAAATCTGACACACGCTTTAAAAGACCGAAGAAGCAAATCTGACTTAATCATTCTGGGCAATATACAAAGTGGAATTGAGAACTACCAGATTTCAACATTAGGCAGAAACAGAGAAAGCTCCAGAAATAAGTGTGTATCTATCTGGTCAAGTTATATTCAGTATTTTCTCACTTCTACATTTCTATCCTTCAGAGAATCCTTCTTAGAGATCTGGGGTCCACTAGACCATTCATAAGATGCTATCACGTATTTAAAAACTATCAACAGAAACCCCCAATTAAAATTTATCTTTCTTCTGCTTCATTTCCTGAGAATTTTTTCTAACCTAATTTTAACTTAATTTATATTCAAAATTTAACTAATTTACTTTAACAACTCTTACTCAGCTATTTCTTTTGTTCCAAACATTATCATGTGCCCATGATATTTTTGTTTTATACAGCTTATGATTAAAGATAAAAGCACATTTAGTTGTGTCTGGGCGGCTCAGTCAGTTAAGTGTTTGCCTTCGGCTCAGATCATGATCCCAGGACCCAGGGATCCAGCCACATTGGGCTCTCTGCTCAGCGGGGAGTCAGCTTCTCTCTCTCCCTCTGCCCCTCCTCCCACTTGTTCTCTCAATCTTTCTCTCTCATTCACATAAATAAATAAAATCTTTAAAAAACAGATATAAGGCACATTTAAAACACACACACTATCAAACAAAACCAGTAAGAGTCCCAAAGAGCTGTGAATGTCATCTTCAGGCTGAGATGATGTTAAAAGGCTTCTGTGAAATATGGACGGAGAGAAAACACGCTTTGGATAATAATAATTTCTTAAAAAGACATGGCATAGGAAGTTAAGTATCTCTTGAGTAACAGAATGTCATAGTACAGTTTGGAGACAGTGAACTTCTTTAATAAAAGGGTTGTAAACAAGGCAAGAATACACATATGTAAGGAGAACATACTGGGAAGCATCCTGATTGGGACAGTAGAGGGTAACACCACTAAAGGTTTTGTTTTAAACACATATTAATAAAAATAAAGTTTTTATTTTTATTGTTTGCTTTTATTTGTTTTTAATTGACGTACTCATTATGTACGCTTTCATGCAGAGATTTTATTTTATTACTAGCTTGGCTCACTCAAAACCAGAATTTCAATGACAATAGGACTAGAGCCCCCAAAAGAGCGATATTTCCCTAATTTTTACTGTTCATTTTAAAATAACTTTTTATTGAAACACATTTCAACATGGGTATCAAAAAGATTCAAAACTCATGAACGTACAACTGAAAGAATGTTAACCAAGTAAACACATCTGTGTAATCACAGCACAGGTGACAGAAACAGAACATTTCCAACACCCAGTACTCTGCTTATTCCCCTTTAGTTATTGTACCCCCTACAAAGGTGACTGGTATCCTGACTTCTATCATGACAGATTATTTTTACCTGTGTATGAACATTACATAAATGGAATCATATATTGTGTACTACTTAGCATCTGTTAAGTAGGCTTGCGATATTCATGCTATGAGTAGCAAAATTTCTTATTTATTGCTGTATAATGTCCCATAGTCCATACTCAGAAAGAGATCACAATACAATTATCCATTTTACTGTTGGTGGTTAACTTAAGCGGTCTTCTGTTTTTGGCTACTGTAAATAGTATAGGAATAAACAGTTTATTATAGACTGAATTGTGTCCCCTCACAATTCATATGTTGATGTCCCAACTCCCAAATTTGACTGTATTTGGGTATAGGGCCTTTAAGGAGGCAATTAAAGTTAAACAAAACCCTAAGAGTCAGACTATAATCCCATGGGGTTGATGTCCTTATAAGAAGAGAAAGACATTTTTCTCTCTGCCTCTGTGCCAACCCAGGGGAAATGTCATGTCATGACACAGCAAGAAGGTGGCCACCGACGTAGCAGAGAGGCTTCACCCGAAACCAGCCCTGGTACTTTGACCTTGGACTCTGGCCTCCAGACTGTGAGAAAATAAATGTCTGTCAATTAAGCTACCCAGTCTGTGGCATTTTGTTACGGCAACCCAAGCAGACTAATAAATTCTCATACATAAATATCACAAAATTCTTACAGTCATTTTAATATAGAAGTTTTGCACATTTCTCATTAGTTCTATTCCTAGGTAAGTAAAGTTATCTACAACTACTTAAATGTTATTGATCCTTAAACGTCCCTTCTGAATTTTCATTGTCAATATATAAAAATATAATTAAATGTTTAATTGGCCTGGCATACAGTTCCCTGGAAAATTCACTTTTTTAAATGTAAGAGTTTATTTCTAGATTATCTTGGATTTTCTACATATACTTTCAGTCATTTCCAAATAAAGAGCATTTCATTTCTTCTTTTCCTATTCTTATAATTTACATTTTCTTGCCTTATTACACAAGCTAGAATTTAGTAATATAATGAACAGGAGTGGTAGCAGTAAGCACACTTGTCTTATCTCTGATCTTAAGGTAAACACTTTCAATCTTTCACTGTTAAGCATGATACTAGTGGAGATATTTTAGAAATACTCTAACAAATTAAGGTAGTCCTTTGCCATGTCTACTAAGATTTTTCTCATATATTTACCAAGTGATAAAAAGTATCTACTGAGAGTATCATTTTTTTCTCTTCCTTTTTATCAGTCAGATGAGATTAGAGAAGCAGAACCACTAGAAGTGATGTCAAATAAGGGGATCATTATATAAATGTGATCTTACATAGTTATGTTAATTAGATAGGCAGTTTCTGTAATTCTGTTGACTTGAAGTCTGGTGCAGCACTGGGCAGCCCCTGCATCCACAGTGCAGGCAGTTAGGAAGGAAGATGCATGAAAGGCAGAGAAGACCAAGGACAAACTGGGACCCATGAGACTAACTGGAGCTCAGAGAGATAAAATGAAACCCAAGTTAGTCTCTCCCCCTATCTAAGCTTCCAACTTCCAAGCTCTGAAGACCTGTGGAAGAAAATGGTGCCGTTTCAACTGATCCAGTAGTCAGAGAGGCAGAAAATAGTGACCTAGACAAGGCTGGCTCACCTGCTACTGCGTACCAACAACGTGAGCCATCTGACTGACGATAGCATGCATGAGTTGCAACAGTGTCTGACCTTACTCTGACTCCCAAGCATAACGATGGCAGCTGTTTAAATTTTCACCTTCCAAATACTGTGCAGATTTCTCTGGTAGCTAGTCCTAGCCAGGTAACACAAGAGTAAGGAAATTCTGTTCCAGTTGAGCTATACATTGATACAAAACAAATCCAACTTAGCATCTATACACACACGGCTATCCATACATAACTTCCAAATAAAGAAAAAGCAAAAACTTGATTCCACATGATAGTATCATAGGTAACATAACTTAAAACAGTCTGTGAACCTTGGCCTGACTCCTAAGCATCTTTCTCCTTGAAGTCCTTGAAGTAGCAAACATCAGGACAGAGTAGGTAGAAGGGATGGAGGTGTGTAGGGAGAGAACCACTTCATGCCAGTAAACAAGGCACTGCATTTCATTTCTGTTGTCAGAAATTGCCCACACAGCTCAGTCAAACCAACTTATCATGTTTTTAATTCACTCAAAGCTTATATTTTCATTTCTAACACCATATATTTTAGCTTTGGGGCCTTCTGGATTCAACTGCTATAGCCACATTGTTCTTAATCTGGGGTTGAAGGGCTGGCTTCTGTTGTAATAACATGCCTCCTCCCTCCTGCCTAAAGGAGAGTGAGTGACAATCAAAACACCGTTTGGGCAACTTTTTCCAATCCTACCTCTCACTGTTCATCCTTTAAACATTCATTACAGGTGGAGAAGTGGGGGGCCCTTATCACCACTCCCACTCACCCACCACCTGGGTGAGAACGTTTGCTAACAGCGCTGAATGAGAATTTCCATATTCCTTGCATCAGCTACAAGGCTGTCATCCTTTGTCTTCCACAATCCCATGTCTTTGGCAGCACTTTATCCTCATGACAAAATCTCTCAGTAACTATGAAGAAACTGAAATTTTACTCTATTTGTAAGTCCCAAGTTAGTCTGCCCAGTTTGATGGATAGTGGAGAGAAACATGAATATATTAGGTCAGAGATAAAGGAGTTATTAGTCACTGAAATGTTAATAGCCAAAGTATCAGCATTTCTGCAGCTTTCCTGAAACCCAATTTCCAAAAAGTGATTCAAAAGGGATTGGTTGGTGCCTGCACGTGATGGACAGCCTTCATCTTCCAAGGCTCTATGCTCTACAAACATCCTCTGAAAGTCAGGGTAGAACAAAACTAGACAGTGCCTTTGCTCAAAAGACATGTGGAAACATTGGAGAGCCACAGATAATTTTCCCCCAATATTCAAATGAATTCCACTGAGCTCACAGGGGCAGACTGACAGGAAGGAGGCAATATACTAGAAGAATGGGCCATGGACATCTGGGCCAAAGGTCCTAGAACCTACTAAGACTTTAGGACCTACTCAAGACTAATTCTATATCTACCACTTCTGTCTGATGATAGAATATTGCCGTGCACATCTGCCTTTAAGGTTAGGTCACAGAACATTCAATTCATGATGTCAGGTCACATGGTAATTTTAGGTTGTATGGTCAAGCGTTCTCCCTTTCCTAGAGCCCTGAGGATAGTCAGAAGCTGTTTTTCAAAAAAAGAATATTATCTGCTGGGTAAGGCATACATTACTACAAACTTCTAAGAAGCAGCCCTAAGGTCTAAGTAGTATCCCTATTTTGCCAGATACTTCAAGCAAAACTGGATCTTCTGGGCCACATGGCCCAAGTGGCAGAATAGTTTTTTTTTTTTTTTCTTATGGAACACCATACCTGTTGCATGGATTTTTATTGTTGTAAGTCCTATTCAAAATTAGCAACCCTTAGGGTTAGTTGGTAAATGGGCCAGAGGTGCTCACCCAAATGGGGTATATGTTACCTCCAATACCCAGAAAGGCCCACTAAGCACTGTGTCTCTTTTTCTCGTAGTACACAGTGTCAGATGCAGAAATGTGTCCATTGAAGAAATCGATTTTCATGTCTTGAACAACTGGACCCCAAGATATTTCACTTACATGACAGCTCCCTAAACTTTTGTGAGATTTATTTTCCACTCGTTGGCATACATGTGTCTTACAAATGATTCTAAAATATATGCTACTTTTTGCTACTAGGTCAAATGAACATGTTATAATGTAACAGAAGAGCATGATGTCCTATAGCATAGACAGGCAATCAAGAATGGGCAATTGAGACAGCACCAATTGCTGGTCCTAGCAGATGGAAGAAAATAGCTTCTGATATCTTTTAACAAGAAAAAAAACAAAAACAAAAACCATTCATCAGATGAATAGTCACTTACCAGGTCCCAGCAGAAGTGTTGATCTGTTCCAGTGGTGAAATCACGTCTGAAACAACAATCATAATAAGAATAAAGACCCAATTATTTTAGAACTAGTATCTAAATTTCATCTATCTTCTACAGAGACCAAATAGATAAGCTGTGTGAGTATGTGGTAGTAATCATTATCCCTGCCTCTTTCAAGTTTTTAATGGTGGCCCTAATCTCTGTAATCCCTCCAGTAATGTGGTATGTATTTTGTTTTAATATTTTTGTCGTTGAGAGGAAGTTCTGGTGGCCCCATTTGTCTGACTCTAACATCATATTCCTCACCTCATAGGTTGGGAATGCATGAGGGCATTCTGCAAGGTACGAAGTAGGTCTATCCCTATTAGGCATCTGGACTGGGAATAAAATCACAGATGATTCACAGCCCACTGGGTCCACTGTGAAAACAGCTCAAGCCAAAACTCCATTCAAAACATAACCTCCATAAGCACCCAGTATGACTGCGGACATTATAGTGTTTTAGCTCACCAATAATTGTCAGCTCAAAGCAACATGTACAGCAATATCCTAAATGTCTCATTATTCCCTTTTTTCCAATGCATAGTCACCCTAGGAAATGGTTCTATGTCCCTTTGTAGGAAACTGGAGAGGAATGTAGTAGAATGCTTCTGGCTATACAGCTATTCAAGTGGCACCATCGTTCCTTCAATTCAAGGTGCTCTCCGGTTGTGAACTTGGTGAAGTCTGAAATTGTTTGTGGGCCTGTAACTTGTTACTGTGGTGACTGAAGTCACATCTCTGCTCATCAGATCTAGAGATTGTCAGGAATCTGGGGAATGCCAAAGCCCTCTGAGGGTCAGAATAGCCTGCTCATGCTTCCTCCCTGCTGCCCAGGACAGAGAACAGGGCTTACCGTGTCTTTGCTGAGTATGAGCCGCTCCTCTAATCCCTATAGCTTTTGTCAAGTCTACCTTCAGCCCTAAATTTATCTTAGCTTTTCCCCTCTTTTTTTGTGTTTCTAACTGTTACACACTATGGAAAATAAATGTTTGCATCTATTCATGCAAACACATAAACATACATATGCACAGATATGACTAATAAACTTACATAAAAAATTACGAGCTGTTATGCCTAGAAGACATAAAGTACTCTTTAAAAAGTTTCCGTAATATTTTTCACTTTAATTCCCACAAAATTAGAGATGCTTTTGAAATGCAAATCAACCCCCCACAAAAATTAATTGTGATGGAAGACCAGCTCAATATAGCTTAAGGATAGAGAAGAATATACTGTTTCCTGTAATTGAACTGTAGGAAGGACGTGTATACACCTTAATCTCAAGTATATTGAGAACTTTAATTTATACTACAATCCAAGACCTTGTCTCCACTGCTGTTTTTATTTCTCTCTGTATACTGACTTAATTCTCCCTCATTAGCGCTCTCAATTTTGGTCATTATGATGGCCATCAGCATATATTAGTATCATATATTTCCACTTTTAGCTCTGGAGAGTATAAGTAGGGCCAAGAGAGCAAGGTAATAAAACAGGTAGCCCATTTCTGGAATATATTAAAGACACAGAATTGAGAATATTCCCCCTAATGTATGCTGTTCTGTAACAGAGAAAAACTTAGACCAACAAAATAAACACTACAGATAAGAAAGACCTAATACTCAAATGTCTCAGAATTTCATATCACCAAAATGAGATTGAACAAAGATATCTTTATGCTTATAGAAAGATACATATGAACTGTAAAATACATGTTATGTAAGGTGTATAAGTATATACACGCATATGCATGCATATATGCATGCAAGTAGACAGAAAGTTGTATTTAAATTTAGTAAGGGAAACAATCATATATAAAGAAAATGTGAACCACTTTAAAATAAATGTAAACATTTGTCACTCAATTAACTAAGGAAAAATTACCCAGCAAAATAAATGATCCAAATTTGAAATCTTATAAACTTTAAATGTATCTGTTTTTGTTACATCAGATGCTTAAGACGTCCTGGAAAATAGTTGGAAAATTTACCTACAACGTGAAAAGACAGAATTATAAACTGACATGAAATATGTGTGTACATAAAAACATTATAGGTAGATAATAGAAGATAAATAAAAGGGGAAAACATTATTTAGAGGGCAAAAAGAAAATCACACAGCATTTCATGTATGCAATAGTTTAGTGTGTGACTGTTAAACATTTTTAACCCAAATCTATAGGTCGGTACTATATACTACACTCTAGCAATAAAACAAGGTATGCTGTGCATAGAACTTGTGTTGAGTCTAGCAATCAGTTCAAGTTGCCACTGAGTTGAAAAAGGGTCTTTAGACTTTGACCCGACCATTTCTCCTACTGGACTAAAGACCTTGTCACAGAGATCTGATGCACAAAATAATGACGATGATACAGGTTGGTTAAGAGTTTGCATTTATGACTAATTCTCTTTAGCTCCAAGTAACCTGGTACCCATTCGGTGGGATATTTTAGATTTTTATCACATGAAGATAGGACAAAGTAGGGAATATGTAATTAGAGAAATTTTATTCCAAGTAAAACTACTTGGCCTTTCCTAAATGAAAATAATCTAGATTTTATAGCTAAATCATACTACCCATATTAACTATACCGCATAGGAGGGTGGATGATCAATTTTATGGTTTAGACATAATTGTTGCTTTTCTCTCTGTTTGGATATGCTTACAAGGCTCTTCTGTTTTTTGTCTTGACCCATCACAGTCAGAGTTGCCTTGTCTGATATTAGTGTTCCTTGAAATTATGTTCAACAGAAGAATATGACAGCTGGACCACTTGCTAACAACTCCAAAGCCAAGCTGAGAGGGCTGGGCCAGCTCCCAGCTGTCTGGGTCGTTTTCCTATGGAAATGTAGATATGTAAAACTTACTTACAGGATTATAAAAGCAGAATAAAAAGTACAGATGGCATTTAAGTTGTAAATCTAGCACACATGCTGGATTCACTTAACGCACTGACCCATATCAATCAAAGAAATTCACAAAGGTATATAATTCTGGAAATATTTGTGAGCTCTGCTCGGGTTAGAACAATCACTTCAATTATATTGCCAAGTAAACATTTTATCTGAGATAGTTATATGCTGCAGAATACTGTCTTAAAATATTGTCTTTTATTACATATTAGTCATATCTTCCATTCAGTATTTTCAGTTTTTCAAAGGCAGTGACTGTTCCATATCCTCTGTATACCACCCACTCAGTGAGAGTCTTAGTGTTGATGTGACTAAACACTTAAGTGGTTGGTTAGAGAGTGGAAAATGGAAATGGATCAAAAGGAGAAGTGGCTTCTTCAAACTACTATAATTCATAATACTAGTTGTCACCAACTTCAGGAAATCATTTTCTTCCGAAATAGATTTAAAATGCAATTTATGGAATATATTATTTTTATCTCCCTCCTCTTTGAAAGCCTACCTTCAATAACTCTCTAAACTGCAACTGGAGATGATGACTTTTTTAGGTGTTTTCAACTGTCTCTGAAAATTTAATGATAACAGGGATACTCAGACATTCAGCTTTAATAAGCACTTGCACATTGACCTTCTCTGATTCTTATGATTGCTACCCAGCTGTAGTGTTTCCTATTGAAAAGTAATTGGATTACCTCAAGCTCAGATATAGCTATCTCCTAGAAGGTTGCTAAGTGTAAGGATAGTTTTGAATGTTCTCCAACTTTATATATATTAAAAAGTCCTGGCAGGCTTATAAACACCTAGCTTGCTGGACCCTCCCCTATAGTTTTTGATTCAATAGATTCCCAGGTAACATAAACAGTGTTGCTCTGGGTTTCCACACTTTGAGAAATATTAATTTACATGAACAAATTTATATTGAGAACTACTGATTTAAATACTATGGTAGGTAGCATGATGGTCCCCAAAAGATATGCACATCCTAACCTCCTGAAGCTGTGAATATATCACCTTCTATGGTAGATGAGACTTTTTAGATGTGGTTAAAGCTAAGGGCCTTGAGGAGGGAGGAGGACTGTAGGTTTTGTAGGGGGATCCAATATAATCACATGGGTCTTTAAAAGTGGAGAACCTTCCTAGTTATATTAGAGAAAAGGAGATGTGAACATAAAAGAATGGTCAGAGAGATGAAAGGACATTGGCTTGCAACAAGAGGGATAAGTGCCATGAGCCAAGGAGTATAGGCAGCCTCTAGAAGCTGGAGAAGACAAATAGATTCTCACATATAGCCCCCAGAAAGAAACTTAGCCCGCCCAACACCTTGAGTCAGACTGACCTATATAACTATAGGATAATAAATTCCTCTTTCTAAGCCACTAAATTTGTGGCACTTTGATATAACAATAGAAAATGAATATAGATATGGAAAAATCCTATCACCCAGAATTACACATCGCTATCTGTTCTTCCCTGACCCTTCACATGCCCCCCCTACACACACAGATAGCCATTGCAGCAGCAAAAGCCCTAAACCTGATATAAGAAAACCAGAATTTATGTACCACTTATTATCTGTATTAGTTTAGACAAGTACATTTCATTTAATTGAAAATCACTTGAGACCATCCTATTTTTACATATGCCATGTGTTAAGACAGAAAACCAAGTCAAGCAGAGCTGCTATTTTTAAGGGGCTTTAATGTTGGAGACAGAGCAGGAAATCAACAACAAGTGAAATGATCTAGATACCAAAATGATCTATATATTGAAATTCAGGATTGTGATATGAAAGCCCAGAAGAAGGGTGTTTCAACTTTTCTGATTCCAAAGTTTCTTCATACAAAATTACAGTTTTCACAGAAAAAGATCTAGTATTTACTAAGGGCTTGTCTGAGCTACCAGGTGTTTAAGTGATCAATTAGGACAATGCCCTAAGCTGAAAATAACTATCAAGGCTTTATTCACTAACTGCACTAGTATAAGCAAGAGGCCACAACAGAATATAGTACTGGCGTCTCCTTGTTACGTTTTCCCCCCCCAGACTGGCATCAGTGACATCGGGTGATGTGCAGTGCCAACGAGGGAAACCGTGGACAAAAGCCTGTGGATGTGTTATGGACTGTGAGGATTTGGGGATGGGAAAAAGGAAGGACTAAGAGTGGAAAAATACTGAGTCAGTTTACTGAAGGCCCCAGACAAGGACATCTTGGTGGAGGGGCCTGAAAAGTAACTCAGCACAGCCCCCTGCCACCGATCAGGAGGCCTCTGAATGCAGAGGTGTCAAGCTAGTAATGCACATACATGTAAGAGCACGGCTGGCCAGAGGTGGGGAAGGCCGTGCACCGAGTCCAGACAGAGGATGGCAGCATGACATCGTGACACACGATGTATGACAGGCAAACCTTTGCATCTGCCAATGGTGAGGCCTTAAAGCTCACACACACAATTTCAGCCTGACAGGTCCTATACGTATAGACCAGTGCTATCCCAAAGAAATATAATGTGAGACAGGTATGAAATTTTAGATTTTATACTAGCCACATTCAAAAAAAAAAAAAAAGAAAGAAACAAGTAAAATCCATTTTAATAATATAGCTTACTTAAACCAATGTAGCCAGGGCGCCTGGGTGACACAGTGGTTAAGCATCTGCCTTCGGCTCAGGGCGTGATCCCGGTGTTATGGGATCGAGCCCCACATCAGGCTCCTCCACTAGGAGCCTGCTTCTTCCTCTCCCACTCCCCCTGCTTGTGTTCCCTCTCTCGCTGGCTGTCTCTATCTCTGTCAAATAAATAAATAAAATCTTTTAATAAATAAATAAATAAATAAACCAATGTAGCCAAAACATTATTTCCAAGTGTCTTCAATATCAAAATATTTTTAAATTATTAAAAATTATTAATGGGATATATTACACTCTACTTTTTCCAATGGTAAGTTTTCAAAATCTGGTGTGTAGATACACTTACAGAACACCTTAACTGAGACCAACCACACTTCAAGTGTTTAATAGTCACATGTGGCCACTGGCTGTTCTATTGGACAGTGCAGATATAAGGCCTTTTCTAAGTACTTTGAAAAAAAGCACAAAGGCATAATACAAAATCATCCAATCCTGGCTTTCAGTTTCAGCTCCTTGATTCTTTATTAGTCCTGGGGCCACAGGCAAAACCCTTAACTTCCTTGAGTTCGTATATTTAAAGTTCCTAGTCAAGACTCTGATACATAACTTGGAATTCAAAACACATCAGTTCCCTTTACCTCAAAAATACTGAGTCAGTTTAGTGAAGGCCCCAGAAAAGGACATCTTGGTGGAGGGGCCTGAGAAGTCAGCACTTTCTTTTCCTTTACACAAATTGTCTTAATTGAAGAGGACCATCTTTAATGAGATAAAACATACTAATATTTTGGTGAGTGTTCAGAAAGAATTAACACAGCAGATGTCAAACTGCTGTTTTCATAAGGGCTTGCTTACAAGATTGGCCCTTGTCTGGTGTCTGGGGACTTTGCTTTTGACCTGTTCCCTAACTGATTAAAGGTAAATCATTGTCTGTAAACTGTACAAATAATGCGATTTGTGGTAAACACCTGTTTTCCTTCTTGGAATCTGGAATTTTGAACATATGAGGGACAAACTATGTGACCAGCACAATAAAACCTTGGGTGCTCAGTCTCTAATGAACTTCCTTGGTATGAAATATTGCACACATTTTCTTGTACTTTTCACTGCTGAAGAAAGGGTCATACTTAATTTGCCCCATCACAAGAAGAAAACCTGCCTATGGATTGCTACACATCCTGTCTATCCTATGTCTCTTCTTACTAAACTTGTCATATTATCTTTTCACTAAAATAGACTTTAGCTCTGAGTCCATCTAGGGAATCCCTAACCTCATGGATGCACTTGGGGACCTCTGAAATGGAACATCTTAAATATTAAATAAATTTGTATTGGAGTTTAAATCTAATAAAACCATTTCCATTTGAATAGTGTATTAGAGCTTGGAGGACAGGCAAAACTAAATGAGTAAAAGACAACTTCCACACAAACAATTTATAAAACAGGGTTTAAGAGTGCTTCTGGAAGAATATCTGGAAGCCTTAAGAGCTCCCCCCATGGACCTTCCACCAGGGATTGTGATTTGGTTCAAAACTATTCAGGTCCACAGCTGAGAAAAAAAATCAAATTTCTTTCGGGACTCTGATACTAGTTTCATGAAAGTGGCTTTTGGTTTTTTGTTGTTGTTGTTGTTGTTGTTGTTGTTGTTGTTGTTGTTTTAAGGTAGGTTCCGTGCCCAACGTGGGACTTGAACTCACGGCCCTGAGATCAAGAGTTACATGCTCTACCGACTGAGCCAGCCAGGCCCCCATGAAGGTGTATTAAAAGAGCTAAACTTAGATCATCACAATACATTTACATTTAAAAGCCTCATAAAAGTAGAAGCCTCAAATGGCACTGTTAGGCATAGAGAAGTGCCCTCGACACACTACTGACCCTTGCCGTGCTGGGCATTTGTCGATGCAAACTGCCTAAAACTGGGACTATGCATCCAAGTCTCCCTCTTATCCAGCCAAGAACCACATAACTATTTCTTAATAGAACATGAATGGAAAGGGTGTAGCATATCCAGGTCTGATGCTCTAAGAAGTAGATTTCCTCCACTGCCTCCTGACTGGTCACCTGCATAGAAGCAAGACTCCAAGATCACAGAGGATGGCAAAACCAAAAAGAGAAATAGCCCATTCTTTGAACTATGTCACAGGACATCCAGCTGACCACAAACATCCATGTTGTGTTTCTACAGGAATAAGAAATAAATGCTCATTGTTTGAAGATTCTAAAATTTTAGGTTTTTTTTTTTTTGTTTGTTTGTTTTTATAGTTGTCATATCCACATATCCATATGTCATCCACATATATCTATGTCAGGATATAGAAAAATAACTGTCTTACAAACTCCTTCTATTTGACCTCAACAAACAAATATACCTTGACAAAGTTTTATTTCCAGAAGATCCTGTTACCTGTGGACAAATAACTGCCTTAACAAGACAATAATGAGAGCACTCTTTATGGTGATCAAATTCGCTGAAGGGTAAAATGCTGTGCAGTTCAGTCCCAGATCAGAGCTGCATTTAAAGAATCTGAGCCCAAACAAGAATATCCAATATTTAATCTAAATTCTCCCATAAACATTTAAGGGGGTTTTACGATAGACCCACTACAACTCTTTAGATGGTACCAATGCCTCACCTCATAACTAGCCCAACACAATCTCTAAATTCTCTCCCTCATACTCTCAAAGAATTCTCTCTCATGTTCTATTGGTGTTCTGTTCTCAATATCTTGATTCGTTCACCACTCCCAACTCGTGTACCAAACTGTGGGCCATATCAGCAGAAATGTGAACCCCTTGAGCATCACAATTTTAAAAAGACATCTGTTATATAGAATATATTATTCTGTAACAGATTTTTATACATGCAATGCATTATATTTCATTTGCCAAACTGACATATATTTATTTAATTTCCATACTTCCACAACAGGAATTTTAGTCATTTATAGGACTCTTCTGAAGAATTTGAAAAGCAAAAACTGTCTATCTTTAAGTGCCACAAAATATTAATAATGTATGAGATTATGCATTACGAGTTTCAATATATTCTTAGTCTTTTTTTGGCAATGTTTTTGCCTTAAGTATCTGCTAAATAGTGGTACAATATTATTTACTAAATGGACTACTACGGATTGAACTCAGCATATCAACTCATTGGATTACTAATAGGATATGGTCTGAGTTTTATTTACTTTGTTGAAAACATACAATATTAAATTTTGTATTAGCAGGTATATACTAATGATATGACATGTATTTCTTACCTGATAACACTTCTACCAGGTAAAATTATTTTTACTAGTTGGAATTTTGATTTAATGACTATCAATGATTTATTTTTTTATTTGAATATAGTTGACACACAATGTTACATTAGTTTTGAGATGTACAACATTGTAATTAGACAAATTTATACACTACGCTCACTACAAGTATACCTACCATCTGTATTAATGATGTTTTAAAAAACATCACTGAAGGATTTTTTAATTATACTTCCAAAGAGACAAAATGGGCAATACTCAGACTGGGTTGACTTTTGCGAATATGTAAATCTATAAAAGCTTCAGAATGACAACTCTAGAATAATGTTAAATTTATCTATAGCAGAGTTGAAATTGGGCCAGAGATGTTTCAGAATCCCCTTTTGCTTTTCCCTCCAGTATTTCTTCCAATATCTGAAAAATATGTAGGATAGAATAAATAACCCTTTAAGAATTTTTCTTCTGTTTGAAACAAAGATAGGCTTTTGGAAAATGTAATTCTTTTTACATTTACTCTCCACTTTTATAATATCTAAATGAGAAAGAGAATGCATGCTTTACAGCGGCAAAGATTAGGTATTGGGAGATTTGAGTTTACAGGATAAATTCTAGGTTGGAAGATCCAAGAACTCCCAATTTTTAAAACAATACACTAAAAGATTTTCTAGAAGTTAGGTGAAATAGGCAGTGTAAATTTCTATATAAAATCAAACCACCCTAAGGTGATTTATATTGCTCTGAATGATACATTTGGATTACTATTGTTTTTTTTTTTTTTAATGTAGAGCCAACCTTCCAGAAGCTTTATAATAACTACTGGCAGTCAGTTTTATTCTGTTGCATTATTAATCCCTCCACTTTCTTCTAAATTATTATTATAATCCCTATACAAACTCTGCTTTTCTCTTTGTGTAACAAAATCAAGTTCTATATTCCAAGATGAGCACTTGTCGGGTCAGGCAAAATAATTGGTGTTGTTTCCCCATTTTTGATCTTTG
The DNA here is from genome assembly GCF_024610735.1 of Ursus americanus. NCBI lineage: Eukaryota > Metazoa > Chordata > Mammalia > Carnivora > Ursidae > Ursus > Ursus americanus. The sequence goes on from NC_142136.1 coordinate 42,420,768, forward strand.
TTACCAGAGTGAATCCAGAAATAGTTGGTTTAACACGGTACCATGTGTACCGCAGGGCCCTTTTCATGAGTCATCATGATTTGGGAGTAATTTGCTCGGAAAGCACAAAAAGTACTATGTAGAGGGTAACCGATTTATCATTTAGCTTTATTGCCACACAAAATGACTAGATTGAATGTGGAGTGGGGAAGAAATCTAGCCCAGCGCTAAGCCAATGCATAATAGGGAGGCCTGGGTGTTGTGTGTGGAATGGGTGTGTTTCTTTAAGAGTAATATGCTCCCTCTCCATTCGGGAAGGAATTTGTAAGTGTGTGTTACAAAATATTCATCTTTAAAATAAGTTTCTTCAAGAACTGTACTGGAAAACCCAAGAAAATGTCACACTCCCAAATCAGGTTGACTATGGTATTAATGTTTTATAGAAAAATACTCGAGAGGGACACAATAAAACCTGGAGCAGTGAAAACATAGTGATGGTACCTACTTAATTAGTTGAATAAATCAGAAATAGGTGATGAATAAATAAGGTAACCAATGAATTCATGATTAGGAATATGAATGGGTAATGTGGTCCATTTAGTAACTCACCTCGTAAGCAGGTGGCAGCATCCTAAATGACTTTTCTGAGCAAGCAAGAGATGTCTGAATAAAAGGGAAGAATTACTTACTCTTCCCTAAATCATCCATATTGTTTAACCAAACTGAGTTATTTCTAACACTTATGCAGCATTAAAAATAAAAAATGGAGAGAGGCCACTTTAACTGGAAGCGGAAGACAAAAGAGAAGTAGCTTAAACTATGAGTGGCCAACTCCTCTGAGTGCTTTTTACAAGGCAACCCAGTTATTTTCCTTCAATGAAAACAGTGCAGGGGACGTAAAGTTATATACCTCGGCTGGACCATAACTTACTGCTGATGTACCTTCATTTGCAATTGCTTTTATTTTTAAGGAGTAAGTAATGGACTGGAACAATATCTCAAGGCAATATGTGAACAGACAAAATGAGCACAAAAACAGCCCCATGCCCAGGCAAAGGTTTGGTACATTTAGAGAGAGTTTTGACGACCACATTCCTGCCTCTCAGGGAAGCACTTGATCCTTCCAGTTGCTTTTGCCTAAGGTGGAGCTTGCTTCCTATTGGTTTATTTAAACCTAAAACTGGTTCTTAGAAGGATTCTTAATTAATACTGGCTACATGATTTATCTTAAAGAGTATAATATAATAATATTTAAAAATGTTCCTTGTGTGCAAGTCTCACTATCCGGAAAATACTTACGTCTAATGTATATATAATAAATTCTTCACCAAGACATACTTGATTTAACTTCTTATTCCTCCTTCTCAGGGTAAAAACAAGCACAGTAGCCGAATTTTAGGATATACACAAACTAACAGCTGTTCTTTCACCTCATCTCTCAAGCAAGGTGTCATAAACACAACTCTTTAAAATAATCTAGCACATATTTGAAACATTATTGATATTTATAGGTAAATTAGTTGTGCTCCTTCTATGGTCTCTTAATTTGCTTACGTTTTAAACTACAGTCTCACTATATTGATTCTTCACAATTTAGAGAGGACTGAACCTCAGATTTTTGTTAACATTTTCTACGCCAAGTCAAGCCTCTCACTTAAGATTTCTTATTGAACAAACTACTTTAGTAGGTTCACCGATTTTTTTTCAGGAGCAAGGATTTACTGGACCAAGAATATAAGATTTTGATGCCTTGTAACATGGGAGAACAACTGTCCTGGTATTGGGCAATATAGAAAGAGGAAAATGTTTGGCATAAGTTCTCAGTCATTGGTCCAAAGTCAAACACTAGTGAATGAAACAACAGAGCCAGGATGTTTTCTTTCCAAAACCGACCATGAAGTAATCCAAAATACTCATGAAAATAAGAAAACATTGCACTCAAAAACAATAAATTTGTATAACTACATGTGTACCGTATTTGTGGGAGAAAAATAAAGAATTAACGTCCATACATATTTATAATAATTTTCAAGCTAATTTATCTTTAAAATACAATCTTTGTAAAACTCCATCAGTACAGTCTCTATTTACACACATATTGTTTTATACCGTGCACTGACAATACTAAAAACCAAATGAAAACAAAACAGAAGTTATGCATTCCTTTCCAAAATTCGTACACTTTTCCATTCTCAAGGACAAAACATACCTTTGACAGGTACCATATAAACATCGCCACAACTTAAAGACAAGTAAAGCTGGAAATAGCTTTATACTGCTTCTGCAAGCCAAACCCATCCTTGCTAAAGAGTTTTGTTTAGCCACAGCAACATTTGTTTTATTGTGGTTCAGCTGGGTTTGTTATTATTGAATTGAATGTTTTTGGTGGAGGTGGAGAAAGTCCCTGTTCTTTCATGTTTGCTGAGGGCAACACCATTCCATTCTCGTAAACCAGGCCCCACTACCTGCCTGAATTGGAAGATACTTGATTTTGTCACTGCTGTTTTGTATCAAGGTAATCAGACTTATAAGGCACAGACTTTCAAAGGCAGAACAGAAAATAGGTAAGCAGAAGAGTCAAGGATGTTTCAGTTGAAGAACATGGCACAATAATGACTAGTGTTCTGATGCATAGAGTGGCTAAATCAAAAAATGTAAGTTAAAGTCAGATTACAGAATATTGTAAAGTGTAACTAAATCATTGGGATTAATGCCCAGTGTCAGCAGAAATTTATCAACTAATCTTAAAGGGCTAGACAACTTGATCAAAGTCTTGCTTTAGAAAATTAGCGCTAAACTAGTTAGGACATAGGGTTGATTGAAACAGGGAGAGTGGAGAGGTAAGGAGAGTATGTAACACTGTTATTAATAAAAAGATATATGAATATGAAAAATAGATCTAAGGATATTTTGGCCAAGAAAAAAGAAAATTTTAAAACAGGAAAAAAGTTGGGACACCTGGGTGGCTCAGTTGGTTAAGCATCTGCTTTCGGCTGGGGTCATGATCCCAGAGTCCTGGGATCGGGCCCCCTGTGGGGCTCCCTGCTTCCTGGCGAGCCTGCTTCTTTCTCTCCCTCTGCCTGCCGCTCCCCCTGCTTGTGCTCTTTCTCTCTCTCTCTCAAATAAATTAATAACATCTTTTAAAAAATTAAACTTTTTTTTAAAAAGGGAAAAAGTTGATAAGATATAGAACATATATGACTAGGAGATTGCTACATATTGTAATAGAGCAGGTAGGAATAAAGATCATTATAAAATATGAATTTTGTTTTAAATGTGTCAAGTTTGATCTCACCATTTAATATCTGAGAAGAAATGCCTAATATGCAGGTGTAAATATAAAATTCATTATTTATATAATACCAAAAAGTTACGTAAAAATTGAGTAAGTTAACTAGTCTACTTTTGCACCACAGAGTCATAGCCATGGATCTTCAAAAAAAGAGAGCAAGAAGTCAATGAGATTCTTAAAAATAAAAACACGAAATTGTAGGTTTGATGAAAATACCCTACGTAAAAAAAAAAAAAAAAAAAAAAAGTATGGATATTTCTTATTTCACTACCCCATAGTTCCCACCCTGAGTTTAACAACATAACATACCCTGGAAAATATTTTTATGATACACTGGAAAAATGTGTAAACCATCAAAAATCATTAGAAAAGTAGTCCTTAAACAATCTAAATCATATGAATTTGAACAGCTCCTACTCACCTTTACCACCAAGCAGATTGAAGGGTTGACCCAAGATGTGGCCTAAAGTTATGGTTTCTAGTTTTTCACCCAACTGCCAGTGACGTCAGTGAAGCAGGGGCATAAAATTTGATAGGACTCGCCCCCCTCCCCGACCTCAAACATCAATTTGAACAACTCTGTGCAAGAACGCAGGAACACTTGCACGGGGCCAAGAATTACAGGTAGCGATTAGAGCAGCTGGTGAAGTCCAGAACTAAGAAAAGACGCTGTGAGGAGCATAGGAAAGACAGAGTCACGCTGCCCCCTTCACTACTCCCCCAAGCCCGGGCAGCCCAGCGCTGAGAGAGGCACTTTTCCCCGTGGGAGGACAGTAGTGTGAACACCTGACTTCAACACGAAACCCATCTCCCTCTATGGGCCCTACGGGCTCCAGTGCACTCCAGGCAACTGCCAAGGGTCCAGGAGCCTTCCACGGGAGGGCTCGGCAGGTTTCTGGAACGGACCGCAGGCTTACCGGCACTCGGCGGCTGCAACTCCAGACAGAACCGGTGCCACCAGGCTCCTGGCTAGCTCCGGGAACCGGGGCCCCCGGCGCATCCCTGGCCTGCCTGCTCCTACACCCCCAGGAGCCCCCTGGCACACCAGGAAGCGTCCTCCACCAGAGCTTCCTGGCCGGAAGCTGAGCATCCCGGCCCGCCCCCTCCTCAGCCCGCCCCCACTTCCCCCCCCCCTCCAGGCCGCCCACCACCTGCCCTCAGGCCGCTCAGGAGGCGCCAGGCTGGTTCTGAGGCATCCACTCCGAGCAGCCTCCCTCAAACCAAGGCCCCAGGCTCACCCCAGTGCCTGCTGGCGGCTGCAGCCCTTGTGCACTAATGGCGGGAAAGTAAACTGGTGCAACTCCTGCGTAAAACAGTATGGAGCTTCCTCAAAAATTAAAAACTGATTACCATATGGTCTGGAATTCCACTTCTGGGTATTTTCCCAAAGCAAATGAAGTTGCTGTATGGCAAATATATCTGCACCCTCCCACCTTGTTCACTGCAGCATTATTTCCAACAGCCAACACCTGGAAACAGCCTACGTGTCCATGAGGGATGAATGAATAAAGACGTGAGATACACAGACAATGGAATATTATTCAGCAATAAAAAAGAATGAAATCTGCCTTTTGCAACAACGTGGATGAAACTTGATGGTATTATGCTAAGTGAAAATTAAGTCAGACAGAAAAAGACAAATACTGATTGTTTTCACTCAGATGAGGAATCTAAAAAAAGCTGAACTCAAAGAGCAGAATGGTGACTGTCAGGGGCTGGGTCATGGGGGAGATGTTGGTCAAAGGGAACAAACTTCCAGTTACTAGGTGAATAAATTGTGGGGATCTAATGTACAACATGGTGACTGTAATTACTAATACATATTATGTACTTGAAAGTTAAGAGAGGAACTAGAGAGTAAAAGTTATCACGACAAAAAATGGTAATTATGTGAGGGGATGGAAGTACTAACCTATTATGGTAATCATTTCACAATATATATGTGTATCAAATCATCACTTTGTGCACTTTATTTATTTATTTTTTTGAGAGGGTAGGGGAGGAGGAAGAGGGAGAGAGAAACTTAACCAGACACCCCAGTGAGCACAGAGCTCCATGTGGGATGAGATCTCATGACCCTCAGATCATGATGTGAGCCGAAATCAAGAGTCAGACCCTTAACCCTCTAAGACACCCAGGTGCCCCTACTTTGTACACTTTACACTTACATGTTGTCAATAGTATTTTAATAATGGTGGGGAAATAATTTTTTAAAAATGAATGAATTAAGAAAAGCATTGCCGGGGCGCCTGGGTGGCACAGTGGTTAAGCGTCTGCCTTGGGCTCAGGGCGTGATCCTGGCGTTGTGGGATCGAGCCCCACATCAGGCTCCTCCGCTATGAGCCTGCTTCTTCCTCTCCCACTCCCCCTGCTTGTGTTCCCTCTCTCGCTGGCTGTCTCTATCTGTCGAATAAATAAATAAAATAAAATCTTTTAAAAAAAAAGAAAAAAAAGAAAAGCATTGCCCTCATTAATGTTTGCAATTTATTTGCATTTCTTTTTTTAAAAACTAATTTGCCTTTGTAGCAGCAATGTATTCAAGAGGCTGTTTCCTCACAGTTATAACAACTGTGTGTATTATTAAGCTTTTACACGATTCTAACCTGATAAAATAAAACATTTCTTACGGGTATCTGCATATGTTTTAATAATAAATACTTGACACTTAATTATTTTTTACATCTGCTAACAAAGAGTATTATAATTGGCTAACAAGTGATAAGGTATCAAATTTATTGTCCTTATTTCATTACATCTCTAAATCTTTCTACTTATATTTCAAAATACTAATCTTTCATGTCTAGAATCTGTTAGAATTTTTGGTGTACTGTCATTGAAATAGTTGCCACTCAATCTTTACCTGCGTACTCAGCCTTCCATTATAACTGCCTGTTTTGAAACTCAAAACCATGCTGTTAAAATAAATACAAATTTGATTTTCCATTTATCCTTTTTCAAAATTGTGAATTAATTTTAAAAATTAACCATAAACTCAATAATCAACCTTATTTTGATTGTACTAATTATCATCTTCTATTTTCTAAAGTTGAAGCATTTCTGCCTACACTTGGTTTCCAAAACAGGACCACCTTAACCACATGGTTCTATTTTCCTCTCCTAATTTTCTTGTTTTTATATGCACGAAATTTATGCTTAAAACAAAAACGTTTAACAAAAAATTTGTTTTAATTTTCTATACTAAAAAGTGATTATATTTTCTTCTATCTTGTTCATACTTGCAGATGAAAGGATCAAGTATTAAGTTCAGTCTTTTCCTGAAATGCTGCTCGGGGAGTAATTATCCCACCTGTTAAGGAAGTGCAACTGAAGTAACTTTAATTGTTTTGGTCTTCTATTTCTGTTCCAGTTTTACCCCACCCAATTCAATACAGCTTTAAATTGTACTCTTATTTCTAATGAAGCCATTGTTCCTTAATACCCTAGAATCTGTCTGATTTCATTTCCCTGAACACACAACACTGCAATTCTTTAATTATACCTTATTTCTTCACATATACCTGTATCTATGTTTTAACTCAAAACTATCTAATGGACTTTCTGAGTAAGGTCATCATTGCACATTCTTTATGTTATATTTTTTTCTGTAACAAGTTCAAATACAAATAGGACCAATAGTCATGATTATAAGATTGCTTCTATGTCAAACTGTTTAAATGTCATGGATAAAAGCTTGTACCTGCCTTTCCACCTGCCCCTGTGGTAGATTTTCCATACTCTAATTAGTAAATTATGAGACTTCAGTTTCCCCAGAATTCCCAGATTAGTCCAGAATGCTCCAGAGAATTCTCTATGCAGGAGATCACCACGTTCCTTGTCCCTGGACTTGAGCCACATTGTAGTGAATGGTGTAAAAAAGTACCTTGCTGCCTTAAACAGAGCAGCTGACTGGCACTTGTGGCTGATTGTTTTAAAAGTCTAGAAACATCAAGAACATGATAAACAGAAACATCTCCCTTAGAAATTCCCACTTGCTTGTATCTTTCTATCATACCTTCACAGTAAATTAAATTGTGTAAACTTAAAAATAAAGCAAACTGTTTACCATGCTAATTTCCTGTGAAGATCAAATGTTAAAACAATATTCTTTTTAGGGGCGCCTGGGTGGCTCAGCTGGTTAACCAGCTGCCTTCAGCTCAGGTCATGATCTCAGGGTCCTGGGATTGAGCTCCATATCAGGCTCTCTGCTCAGTGGGAAGTCAGCTTCTCCCTCTCCCTCTGCTGCTCCCCCTGCTGTGCTCTCTTGCTCTTACTCTCTCTCTCAAATGAATGAATAAAATCTTTTTTAAAAAATTCTTTTTAAATTTTAGGTACAATGAATGAAAGAGTAATAATAAAACTCTAAGGCTATATTGTCTAACATGGTAGGCACATTCCACATGTGGATATCTAAATATAACATTTTAATTAATTAAAATCATAAATTTTAAAAATCACTTTGGCTTCACTAGGCATATTTCAAGTGTTCAACAGACATGTAATTCCATTATCACAGAAGTTTATATTAGGCAGTGCTACTAAAGGATAAAGCATTACATTCTTTTTTTTTTTTTTTAAGATTTTATTTATTTATTCGACATAGATAGAGACAGCCAGCGAGAGAGGGAACACAAGCAGGGGGAGTGGGAGAGGAAGAAGGAGGCTCATAGCAGAGGTGCCTGATGTGGGGCTTGATCCCATAACGCCGGGATCACGCCCTGAGCCGAAGGCAGACGCCCCACCGCTGTGCCACCCAGGCGCCCCAAAGCATTACATTCTAATTTAAAGTTTATACTGGAAAATAATTTTCCACCTTTACATGCACAGAAACAGCTTGGTTATATATTTGCTCCCAAACTTGGAAACCTGCATGAATGCCTCTGAATAGTCAAGGACAGAGATAATGATCAGATAAATCAAGATAAACATGTAACAAAACCTGGCTAATTTTGCACTAATAAATTTCCACTTTTATGTAATATTTGATTTAACAATGATAAATTACAGCTCTCACAATATCTCTGCAAAAATCCCTACCTGCAAAATTGTAAGATGCAAATTTCCTCTTTCCTTTTTGAAAACATGGAGGAAAAAGAATAAATGAAATGCCAAAAACCAAATTGGCATATCCACAAACTAAATTTTTTTCACAACTACTAAGAAAAGTATAATTACTTTGTTCTGCTACAGTTCTCTGTAGAAAAACCTAGAAGAAAAAGACATTTCCTTCTCCCCACCCCACCAGCACCCCAGGGTTCTTCTAGTACATTTAGGAATTAAAATGATATGAGACAGATTAAGCAGGAAAAAAACAGTTTCATTACGTGCACACAGAGGCCCCATAATGAAATTGAGACCCCAAAAAAATGACCAAAGCAGGTAGTTTTTATACATTTTAGACAAGAGACAATAAATTTGTGATGAATTGGCAGGATAAAGAAAGCAAGTGTTTGGGAGCTTTAATTAGTAAGGAATTCTAAGCAGAACAGAGGCTGTAGTAATGGATTAAAAAAATTGGTTTGTTTCTACAGCTTTCTCCACTCTAAAGTCCCTACCTCTACTGATAAGGTTGTCTTTTTACTTCTTTATGCACAGAGGGTATTTTTCATGTGGGAGATTTGCTTCCTGCTTTTAGGGGAATAGAGGAAGGTCTGAGTGTCCTTTTACCAGCTGTTTCCCAGGTAGATTCAATTCAAAATAATCAATATGTCATTGTGGCACTTTTGGGGGTGGCCTGCCCTGGGTCCCTACAAATAGAAAGACAGAAAGAAATTTCACTTTTTAGTTTTATATTTAGAAATGCAAATCCACATTAAATTGCAAGTAAATTACTTCAAAGCCTAGTTATCTTTCAGAGACCATAAATTACAATTAACTTTTTAAACCTACAGAAAAGAATTTGTAAACTGCAAGAAATAGACTAGAACACGGTACCGGTAAGTGGCAATGTTAATATAAACCTTAAAAAAGAGAGCATTTAGACTGAACTACTGAACTATTCTATCATTCTCCACAACAAAGCATTTCTTCAATATCACTACATGCATGCACGTGTACACACACATATTTAATAAACTATTATAATTTCAAATTATTAAATGGGGTATGGGACTGAGCTTTGTCCTCTCACCCAGATTTTCATTAAAAATTAATAAGTAGTTGTCAAGATACATAAATTTGCATTTCTTCTTAAAAATAATTATCCTTTCTGTTGGTATATCTTAATAACATATTACAAATTTATATTTTCTAAACTAATGTGATTAATATTAATTTATAGAATGAAATTTAGCATCATTTCTAGCAATTTTAATAATTATATATACAAATAATAATGAGTATACATGATGGAGAGACTGAAGTACAGGACCAGACATGATTCTCATGAAATATAATGGTTGCATGCCAAATTACAGTAACAAATTAGTGAGAGTCCCACAGTGCCAACTACTATGAAAGAATATAACGTATTGTCATTTACTTTGTAAATTAATCAATTTCATCATTCTTAAAGTTATCTTCCAGACAACATCATCCCTTCCACTTAAAAATTTAGTTACTCAATAGGTCTTTCTTCCACTTGTTAATATAACTATTTGCAATTCTTTAGATATCCACATGTGTCCCATTCTCAGCAAAGTTTCAAATTTAATGTATTTAAATCTATATTTTAATGAATAGCCTTATTATGTTTATTTTCAAGTTAAGTAACTATAATTAATGTTTAATCTTTTTAACTCAGAAAACTTAGATTAGCTATTTGTAGCTCACAAAACAGACGATGATCACAAGTAAAAGTACAAAATTCCTTTTTGTTCTGGATATGATGCAATAAATGCATATTCATCCATATATAAATAACATCAGTGGTTTCTATTTCTATAGACAACTTACACTCCAGTTATCTACTGAAGTGCTATTTATCCTCATTGGATGGATGAGGACTTGGATTTGGTTTTGGATACTCAATACAATTTGAACTCTTGGCAAATCTAAGCAATGTTTTTGAAAATATGATTATATGTTCATATTGAACTGTACTATTGATTGAATAATCTTGAGTTTTCTTTTTTTTAAAGATTTTATTTATTTATTTATTTATTTATTTATTTATTTATTTATTTGAGAGAGAGTGAGTGAGAGAGAGAGAGGCTGAGAGAGAAGGAACAAGGGGAGCAGCAGATGGACAGGGAGAAGCAAACTTCCCACTGAGCAGGGAGCCTGACATGGGGCTCAATCCCAGGACTCCAGGATCATGACCTGAGCTGAAGGCAGACACTTAACCAACTGAGCCACCCATGTGCCCCTTGAGTTTTCTAAAGTATTATAATTTTCAAAAGTCATAAAGTGTCAGTTGTCTCCTTTAATACACATATCACATATTTACTATTTCTAGTAGTATTTTAACTAAAATATTATAGACGCAAAATTTGAAATTCTAACAGTTAGGTATTTAGTAAGCAAAATAATGTAGTTTTTCCTTTACATGAAAAATGTTCCTTGTAAGATACTTAACTAAGTTAATAAAATATGCTATTTTCTATATATGTTTTGTTATATTCACTCAATTCAGTAATAACATATGTAATTATTGAGGATGCGTGGCCCTATAAAATGATAAAAGTAATCCATCTTTTAAATTTGTAAATTTATCATTTTTTAGTTTACAAAAGAACTAGAAGATATGCCCTTTTTTTGCATTATATGAGTTAATAGGAAGAAATATACATTATATTGCTGGACAAATACTTAAATAATTCCAAAAACCTGGAATACAGCAATTTGAATGCTTAATCTAATAAAGGTATGTATCAGATAAACACAGAAGTCTGATTTGTTCCTAAATCAAAAAGTTTAGTAGGCTGATATTAATTGAGGGCATATTATGTGCAGTTTCAGGTACTTCATAACTCACAGTGAGTCTTCTCTTATTTTGTAGAAAAAGATACTGAGGCATAGATAAGTTTAGCAACTTTCCCAAATTCACACTGTAAGTAAGTGGCAGGGCAGGGGATAGAATTCATTAAATCTAACACAAGGGACCACACTTGTCATTAGTATCATACTGCTTTTTAAAAGAGCTTTCAGTATCTTTGTAGTTGATTTATAATCAACACAAATTAATCCATCAGTTCTCTTGGGCAGAAGCCAGTTTGGGACGAGGAATCAGTCACAATGGGCAAATGTGACATGGGAGGTAGAAAAAGGACACAAATTTCAAGTGGAAAGGATATGGGATTTGGAATTTCAGAATACAGATTATATGTATTTTCTATTTTTTTTAAGGAGACTCATAAATTTCAGAACTCAAAATGATGGCCATATTGACTACCTGCAGTTGAAACTATTTTTGGTTCTCTACTTCTGATACATACAAGCTTTCCCTGACTAATCTGAGAACTTCACTGCCTTATAGGGTAATGGTCATATGATGAAATAAACCCCAGGTTTCAAAAAAAATGATTGTTAAAAATTAACTTTCAGAAATCTACCCCTTTTCTGGGAGTTGTTGACTATTCGTACCCTAAATATCACTTGGCAAACTCAGATTTTCTCCTTTATATGGCAAGGTGACATTCCTCTATGTAATCAAAAAATTTCACTATACTTTGAGGACCACATTGTATTTTTAAGCTCCTAAAATTTTTCTAGAATAAATGCAGTCATATTTTCATTGTTTGATTTTTAACTTATTCTTTATGTAGGATGCATGAACCTCTTTTTGAAGTATTAATGATAATCTGTTAAGTAAATATAATGGACTCCACCAATTTCCTAGGAATTAAATTTTAAAATGTCAACCAGTTAAAAAATGTTTCTTTGAACACTTTTATATCGTAGGGAGACAATCTAGTGTACAGAATTACAAATTACAGGAGTGTGAATAATCCTGTTTAAAGAAATTCACTTATGGTGTAAATACAATAATTCTTTGTGTAATCCTATTAAAATAATTCACCTTGTTATAAAAACAGAAAGAGCCTGATTCCATAGCAAGTAAACTATCTCAATTACCATGTGAATGTTGGATCACCTTTCAAGGCCTCAGGATCTCATGTCCTATAGCAGGATGAGTTAATTCATTTCACTTAAGTAAATATCTTATTCAAAAAAATCCAGGTTATTTCTTGGAAAATTGTGTCTAACATTTTATTTGTTTTCTCCTTGATTTCTATCTCCCACCTGAATAAAGTTCTCAGTTTCCACTATTTTATTTTTACAGTATTACTAAGATTAGTCATTATTCCATTGAATGAAACAAATATATTAGAGGATGGACTAGAATAAGTTCATACTTTCCACCTGGAGGTTTTGTTGTATAAGCCTCTGAATTTGCTTTTCCTACCTTCAAATAGAATAGTCCATGAGATTCTTCATTTTGCAAATACCTACAATTTTATTCTTATTGTATTCTGTTTTATCTTGTATGCATGTTATTCCTTTTGGCTCCATTAATTTTTTAAATTAAAAAAAAACACCAAATTTAATACTGAATATTCTATAAGCAGAATGCGTTTACAGTCCTGTTCTCTTTCTTTACTCTTGCTTCTCACGCACGATCCTCCCTGCCTCTTGTTTGCTTCCTTTCTGCCAGAATGCTTGTTACGGGAGCAGGAATGGGAGTAATAAATTACAGAAATACAAAGGTTATAAAAAAGTGGATTTTTAAATTCCTTAATTCCTCTTTTAAAATAAACTAAATGGCAGAATATAAATGTGTTAGAAAGATAAGCCAAAACCCTAAAAGCAATCAGAAGGCATTTTTAGCTTCTTTATATTAAGACAAAAAAGGATAAAAGAACCAAAAGGCAATCAACTTGTGAATTATATGTCTATAATATTCAATAGATTATATAAAAATATAAAAATTAAAGTATTAGCCTCACATATGTTTAGACATTTATTTTACATGACATGAGGGGAGACTCTCTCGTAGTTCCTGTCAGGAACAAAATGTCAAAGAATTGTAAATGGGCAAAAGAGATTACCGCATCCTGTAAGTGGCATCCGGGGATCTTCAGTGCCTCGTGCATCCTCTGGGCATTTTCTAATTCTGTGGGGCTGTGTATTTTTGATTGATTTTGATCGACTAGTCCATTTTACAACTCTGTAGGAATAGAAATTAATTTATAGAAAAATGATTGTAATGCAAATGTTTTCACCTGTAGCAATGCAAATGAACTTTGCCCAATAGAGAAAATAAACCTTTGAAGGTCAAATTCTCCTGGAATTGCTTTTAACCCCTTACTCTAATACCTCCTTAAAAAATGAATTCAGTAAAATATTTTGACACAGGTTCACTTACCATGTGTATGAGTCATGTCTTTACATGTTTGGTAAAATGAAATCCCTAACTGAAAGAGACTGACTATAAAGGATACTATTCTCCCTTAAACAGAAGAAGAGGAGCTGAAATAGAATTTGTGATCTCTTATCATATATGACTATTTGGCATTCAAATTCCCTGTGTCACCGTAATACCTTCTAGAGTAATGTTTTTGATTTTGTATATACTATGTGAAACTCGTCTTCAAAAACATGGAAGCCCAAACACTGTTCTGCCTGAAGCTGGTGAGGATCCCTCTGAGCCACTTCTCAGTGAGGACTCCCTGAGGGACTTCTCATGTAGCTTAAAGGAAAAGCCACAGTAGACACTGTGCTTCAGCCCAGAGCTGTGGAGGTGGAAAGTTAAAATCTTAGCAAGTTCTGAAGCTTATCTAAAATTGAGAGAATATACACAACTGGAGAATGAGAGGCTGGCTGCTATCAGACCCATCCAAGAATTTTCTTCCAAGATGCTATCATCTCAACTGAAATATTTATCATATGATAAAATAAATACCTCTTTTTAATATTTCTCCCTCACATTTTAAACAATATTCAAGTGGAAGGCAACATCAAATTTGTTTCCAGAGGGTCAATGTTGTTCAAATTATTAGAGCATAATGTTTATTTAATCTTCAAAAACTTTTTGAGAATTGTTTAAAACATTAAACTCTCTTGACAGTAATATAATACTTTACAGCTCTGCTTTCATTTAGAAAGTGTGGTAAAAAATGCAATTTGTCACTTCAATCAAGATATTTATTTCACTGTGATGTGTAAATATTTCTGAATGGGCATCATTGAAAGCCTTTGCAAATAAAGCTGTCTTGTGTTTCTGGTGACATATTTAAAGCTTTGAATATGATCAAAAAGACTACAAAACTGACTCAAATAAAATACACATAAAACTTTAAAAGAATGCTGAATTAGAAGGCATGATCTAAAATTAGGAAACTAGTAATAAGTATAAGCTAATGGAAAACATAAAGTATTCAAAAGTCAAATTAGATTAATTGTCTGTATAGATTGCATTGAGAAGTAGAGTGGAAATATGCTAATACAGATATTGGCATTTAAAATAAAGAGTCATTTTCTTAATATCTGGAACATTTTATCTAAATAGGTTAAGTAATGGAAACTTACAGTAGATTCAGAGTCCAAGACAGAATATAAGTAACCTTCAGCATAATGGGCTTACATCTTTTTCTGTATCGATGGCATTTTTTCTTTATCTATAAATTTTCATTTGATCCTGCCTCTTATTCTGATATATGCTGTTAATACTTGCAAAAGAACTTATCTAAGCGGGTTTTAGACAACTTCAGTTTAACTCTATCATATCTTCAGAATATAAAGATAACATGCCCACTTATAAGCAGACAGCAGTTTTTTGTTTTTTTGGTTTTGTTTTGTTTTTTTGTTTTTGTTTTTTTTTGGTAAGGCACATTCTTATTTTTCACTAAACAGAAAAACAAATGTTACATTTTCTCCATCATGCACAAGGGCAATATTACTACAGCACATGAAATGGCTCCAAATGTTCACATAATTTCTTTCTACCCAGGTGCAATATATCCCATTCTCCTCAGAGTTTCTGATTGGCTTAAACAAAGCAGAAAAAAATCAAGGTGATGCATTACTTGGAGAGAGAATTTCATGTCTATTGTGAGGACAGAGAAATAGACTGAGGCCACATTTTGAGTAACAAAGAGAAATGTCACCCCTTAATTCTACACAATTTCATTTATTTCTGAAGAGTGAATTCTCATTTTGACTTTTTGGAGGCTCCCACTTAAAAAGTATCTGGCTATTAATTCCTCAAATAACCTCTTCCACCATCCCTTTAAAATGTTTATAATGAATAGGTGAGGTTTAAAGCATGTAGTAATACAGATAATTAAAGTAAAAGTCAACTAGAGCCATTTCCCAGTTTATAGTCCTCCAATGACTTCCCCCTGTACATGAATCATCTCGGCTTCAAACAGGGACGTGAATGTCGATTAAAATCTGGTCCCCATTCCAACCTTGATTCTCATCTCATGAAACTCTCTCCTTCATCCACTAGTTCATAAACTCTTTCTAATCCCCTAGCCCTTGGCAATCCCCTCCTCTGCCTGAGGAACTGATTCCTATTCCTTTACAATGTTTGGCTTTTTTTTTTTTTTTTTTTCATTTTGAGTCTCGGAATAATGGTCAACTTCTTAAGAACCATTCTATAACAGCTCTGTTTTAATTATGTATACCTGGTACTGCGTTCTCTTTCTTTATTCAGAGACATGTATTTTGATTTGCGATGGTGTTATCATACGCTTGTGTGTTGTTTCAAAGGTTGGACCTTCGTGACAAAGAGGGCCCCACAATGAGTGTTCTTAGGCCACAGTCATTGTTACCTAGAACAGCATATTTTTAAAAAATCACATGTACTGGCAATATTTTAAAGTTAGGGAATTTCACATAATTATCTTGATTTCTGATTTTACTTAAACCCCAGAAAATCTCACACCAGTGGCCTGGCGCTTCTTATAAACGAACTGCATAGACGTGAGTAGCAGCTGTATCAGTGAAGAAGGAAGGACTCTCCAATCCATGACAGATCCTCCACTCTTTCTTTTATCTCTGAAATTGTTGATTTTACTCCTCTGTGGCCTCTTTATCTATAAGGACTTGTACTTCTTACCTTTGGTTTCTCCGTGTATTGTTTGCCTCACCACAGACCCGGGAAGGCAGAAAATGTGTCTATTTCACCATTGTAATGCTACATTGTATTCAGTGACTTGCATACAGCGGTTTTCATGCACTCTATAAATGTGTGTTCAGTGAGCAAATGAATGGTGCAATTAATATTCCGCCAGAATCTAAGAATAATTTGCACCAAATTCTAGGATGGTAGTACATAAATGAAAAACTATGATTGAAGTGTGCTATGCTGATATCAAGAATGATTACTGATCCCTTCCCCAGCTATTCTCTTCCTCTTCCCTTGTCTCTACAGCTTTTTTTTAAACAAACAAAACATTGCTTACCCATTCCTTTGGTTTAAAATCTCTGTTTATTTTTTAATTTTTTGAGACAAATGGAATTCCTTCCTGCTGCTTTCATCTTCATTGCCAGAATGATTTCTCTTCCTATATCCTGAGCCTAAAAATCACAAAAACAAATGGACAAGAAGGGAAAATAGCCACATTGTTAGGAGGGTAGAATACATAGGACTTTTATTTTCTTATATCCTCTATCTCTTCAAATTCTTAGAAAATTAGAACAACAAAAAAGACTGAGTTAAGCATTAGGCAAAGCCTGTGAAACATAGAGAATTTGGTAGACATCTTCCACTTAAATTGCTCTACATGGTAGTATGGAATATGAAGTCGCCTACACAAAAGATGATACCAACAATCAACCTACAAGTGCTGCCTCTTGATAAAACCAATTTGGAACGGAGATGTTTTCCTTCATTCAAAGACGATAAGATAGAAAAAATAAAATACTTTATCCATGCAACAAATATTTGGTTAACATCTACTATGCACCACATACTGTCATATATATTTAGGAAGCAAAGGTGAACAAGGAATACATGTTCTTCGCTCTTATGAATCTTAAACAGTAATAAGTGCTTTATGAAAAATTTTCTCATAACAAGAGATGTGAAACGCTATCCTTAAGCCTCATTTCAGCAAGACCATGAGTGTGGACATGATTACAAACATGATTAAAGTAGATGATCCAGAAAAAAATGTTACTGATGCATTTTGCATTTTTAATATGGTACTAGAAGACACAGTTATCTCCATTGATAATAGCAAAAACCAATAAGGAGGTGTAAGGCTAATTCTGTGAAAACAGAAATAAGAGGTAAAAGCATCATAGTAAGATAATCGTAATAATGTAACTGATTGGAAAGTAATTTAAAGGTAGTAAGTAACACACTTGGAACTATAGATACAATGGAGCATCAATCTGGAAAATGAAACAAAATTGAAGAGAACGGAGTTGTGCACACCAGTTGAGGTGTCATTCGTGTTATCTGGACTAGGATTAATGAAGGTATAGAAGATAGCGATGAGAAATCAGAGGAGGACATCAATTCATAAGTCAAGAAGAAGAAAATGGGCAGGACAGGTGAAAAGGTATTGAGACACAATGAATTTAAGACTTCTTGTTTGAAGAGGAGTTGACTGAAGATGCCATAAACTGAGATGGCACTCAGCACAAAGGAGGGTGGTAGGCAGAGAATTATTGCTATTCTTCCCATCAGATGTACATGTTTGATGGATTTGGAGGTGATTACTCTAGCTATCTGGCTGAAAAACACAGTTTTAGAGCTCAGGAGAGAAACACGAGTCATAGATTAAAATTTTAATTATTCTTTATAAAATAAGATTGGAAAAATAGAGGGGACACATGCTGAGAAGCACTAAAATGAGAATCTCTGCTTCTAAAATGTTGTTTTCCCTAACAGACTACATTTCCATTTTTTTGCACACGTTAAATAAGTCACTATTACTTTAACTTTAGGTATCTCCCCAGTCTTACTACCCATCAGTCACTGCCTCTCTTCTTTCAATTTTTAATAAGAAACTTCTCATATTTCTACAATGCCCTCTGTCGTGTGGCTCCTTGTCTGCCTTTATGCTTTTATTTCAGCTTGAAATGATTTATCTCTACCGTATCCCTGTGAACTATGATTGAACCTTTAAATTTTAACTCTGATATCATTCCTGCAGTAATATTTTCCTGAGCTCCTGGGTTGGACGAGGCCTGCTTATTAGTGTTTCAATACTACCTGTGATCAGTTTTCTCTTAGCACCTACCATGATATATTTATAGTACATAAATATAAGAACTATGTCTTATTCATTGTTTTGTCATCAATAATTACTGTAGTGCCTGGTACAGATAAGGTATTCAAATGCTTCTTAAACTTTACCTTAGAGAAAATATGAAAAGGAAATCCTAAGAATGGCAATGTTTAATATCCATGGATACATTTTAGCAGATTACTAATTCATTCATGTTTATTACAGAGAATTTGAAGTATACAGATAAGCACAAAGAAGAAAGAGCAAATCACTTGTTACTCCTGTATACTGCACTTCTCTCAGCTTATTATTTTACTTAGAAGGTGTTATACACAAGTAATGAATCATGGAACTTTACATCAAAAACTTGGGATGTACTGTATGGTGACTAACATAACATAATAAAAAATTATTATAAAAAAAAAGAAGTATATCTTTTGATAATTCAAAATGTCAGTCTCTAAGAAGCCCTGCAATAGAAAAACTCATGTATCGTGACTTAAATATATTTTCTCTAAGTTTATTTTGCTATTGGACTCTTAATTTTTTATATTAACATAGATAATATTTGATGGAACTTGTATTATCTAAGAAATACCTTGTGATATAATATTTTTATACATGTAGGAATTTAATGTGTAAAAAATCAGAAATTTTAAGAATACCCAAAAAAATAATTGTCAGAAAGATAGGAAAAAATAGAAGAAAGTAGTTTCTGGAAATAAACTAAGGAGATAATTTCCAGCAAAATGTGTGGTCGGAGAATTAAATACTGTAGAGTGGTAAGATAGGATGAAAATGGAATGAAGTCACCCGATTGGACACAGAGAGAGCTCTCATTTTATATTCATTAACAACAAATTATAAATACCTCTGAAGGCCTGGCTCTCATTAAAATGTCTACTAGTAAAATAAATGTAGTAGAGATTTCAAATCCACCTATATCATTTTTTATTTCCATTCAAAAATATGTATCAAAATATATTTGAAAAGTTTCCCTGGAGATATCTTGATGACAGTGATAAATACTTCACAGTGTGAATAATATCATACCTCTCCTGAAAAGGATGTTTTTCTATCATCCACTCCTGACAGGCTTTTTTTCCCCCTTAATTCTTTGGGTAGTTCCTCGGGGTAATATATTGCTATATATGTAGAATGCAACTTAACTGAAGTTTGAATAAATCATAGATTTCTAAAGCTGTATCTTTTAAATGAAAATTCAACTGAACAGCAGAAAGCTAATCAAGAATTTTCCTAAAGTATTTTGCACTTTAGAAGGTTATTGTTGCTTTCTTACTTGAGAGAGAGATTGGATTAATCATATTAGCATAAAAAGTTCAAAATGTAAGTTTTTTAAATATGCACATTTTAAAACATATTTCTTTAGGTATCTATGTTGAATAATAATCAGATATTATAGCACCACAGGAAAACCTTCTTGGTTTCTTTGAAAAATAAAAGTAAGGCTTGGAGACAAGAAGCAATAGGAAACACAGTCTTGCATATTTGAGTATTTTTAGGGTAGGTGAGTACAAGGCAACAGTCAGGTTTTTCATATTTCA
Source organism: Ursus americanus (assembly GCF_024610735.1). Classification (NCBI taxonomy): domain Eukaryota; kingdom Metazoa; phylum Chordata; class Mammalia; order Carnivora; family Ursidae; genus Ursus; species Ursus americanus. The sequence continues at coordinate 42,440,726 of NC_142136.1, forward strand.
AGATCTTTTTAATCATGACTACTAATACACCTAGATATAAATATTTCAGTGCATTTTATTTTATTTTTTTAAAGACATTATTTGAGAGAAAGAGAACAAGTGGGGAGAGGGACAGTAGGAGAGGGAGAAGCAGGGAGAAGCAGGGAGAAGCAGGGCTCCTGCTCAGCAAGGAGCCCAATGTGGGGCTTGATCCCAGAACCCTGGGATCATGACCTGAGCCGAAGGCAGATGCTCAACGAGCTGAGCCACCCAGGTGCCCCTATTTCAGTGCATTTTAAAAACAAAGGACATTTAGAACTTTTTGTATGATCTTAAATCAGTGGACATAATACCAGTGTTGATCTATTTTGTCATCTGTTTGCATTTCTAAGAATAACTTTCTCTTTAATACTAGAGTAATTTAAATGTTATATTATACCACAATATATAAGTAACCAAACCAGTAGATACACCGTGGCTAGCATGTGGGTGTGCATGTGTATATGTGCTTATGTGAGTGTGCAAGACAGAGACAGAAACAAAGAGACACACAGAGAGAGAGAGTAATACAAATGCTACTGAAAAGGAAGAACTTGATATGCCTATGGCAAACTTTATTATTTAGAATATAATTATATTTATTTATATTTATAATATAATTATATTTAGAAAAATTATATTTATCATAATTGTGTTTATAGAGTGAAGTCTTCACTTATTTTCAGTAAACTCTAAAACAAAACCCAAGCATTAAAAGTTGAATACAGTTTTGCAATCTTATTCAAGAATCCAATTGACAATAGAAGACAAATATACTGATATTAGTTCCATGTCTCTCTGGTATGTCAACAACATACCTCATTCTGATTTCTAGAACATTTTCTCTATGCTCCAGGAGGGCAGGGCACTCTAAAATGTATGACTCCCTGTTATACTGTTCCAGTTTCTTTTTAATTTTATCTATTTAAAGAACAAATTAAGCCAAAAAGGCTGGTTAAAAGGCCTATAAGAGAAATGGAGCTTCTCAGTTCCAATCCTTTTCACTCCTGATTCCCACTCCTCAGAGGCAGATTCCTTCCATTAGTTCAAGTTTTTCCCCCGGTATATATATTTTCATATTTCTAAATGATATGCTTATATTAATATTGCTTAATTTTTTGATTGTTCATATTATGCATTGACATTTATGCTAAACCATGTACAGACACATACTTCTCAATTGTTTGGTCTTCTTTCTTTATTCAACTTAAACTAAGTTATTATCATGATCTGGTTTTTTATAATATGTTCTAATCCCACTTCCCATTTTCTTCTTAGCTTCTATTTAATTATTCACAAATTATTATTCATCATTCCTCTATGAATTCATTATTAAATCATCACAATTATGTGATGAGATGTAATTTTGAGGCTGTTTACCCAGCATTCTTCACAATAAAAAATTAAACAAATTTAATGTCCAAAAACAAGTAACTGATAAAATAAATGATGGCATAACATTTTATTAGAATATAATATATTTGTTGAGATTTATTTTCAGAAAAATATCTCTAATATATTGTAACAGGAAAGGAGCATTTTAAGTGAAAGTTAAAGTATTAAGTTAACAACATTCTCGGTTCCACTACCAATTAAGAAATGGAAAAACATATTTCATCTGATTTCTACAGATCTTACCCCAGATGTTGAATGCACACTTAGTTGGACTAGACACCCTGGGAAAGAAGAAAAGATTAAATGAAGTAATTGAGGACACAAGGTAAACATTCTTAACTTTTAACCGCCCCCCCCCCAACCTGATACTGACAGATATCCAGTCACCCTACAGTTAGTGTAGGTGGGGGTTTTTCCTGCTTTTACTTCTACTTGCATTTGTGATATGATAAATTTATTCTTGGGTCATAAGTGTTTGTTTCCTCAGTTTCTTCTGGGATATCCTCTTCTTCTATGCAACCTCCTCTTCTGGATTAGGAACAATCTGCAGTTTGTCAGTAAGGATCATCTCGATGTGGCAGGGATGGCCCCTGTGTGAGTTCATCCAGCCATGAGCCTGTAAATTCTGCACCACATCTTGGGGACAGTTCACCTGGATGTGGTCAATGACCAAAGAATATACATCTATTTGTTGAGGTCAGTAAGTAGTAAATCAGACCTCAAATTTGTTTTGTTTGCGTTCTATCCCCTCTGTATTATTCTGTTTTTAAATTTAGTTGTTTTTAACAGTAGAATTTATTTTTTAATGCTGCTTGGTACTTGCTGCATATCACCACAAATATTGCACTTTTGTAATATTAGAAAGCTCTTAATGATTTTAGGTTTAATTGTCACTTTTTTCTTTTATTATTATTTTTTAAATGTGTTTTAGAACTACTTGGAGCTTCTTGATTTAACATTGTTGTCTTCATATTCTTCATGTGTTTTATCTCCATGCAGCTTTCGTCACCAAATATTCAATACCAACACCTAAGTCACCCATTTTTTAACTGATTCTGTTCAGTAGAAAATGTGCCACATATTAATTCATTAAGTTTTATAAATCAATTACCATGAAAAAATACACACACAATTTGCAATGATTTAGATTTCACGTCTTCATGTCCTTGATTCATACATGCATTTTTAGAAGTCCTTGTTTTTTACGTATTTTTCTTTATTTAGTGAGTGTTTTTGAAAACGGATACATATATTGAATATAGTATCTTTCATGGTTGTTCTAATTTTATTGGGTGTGTATCTACCTCCTTATAATTAATTTTTTAAAAATCTTTCTTGCTTAACATTTTCCTCATGTCCTTTGATTTGTTAGTTTTCAGGCTCACCTTAATGAGAAGTCTGTGTATTCTTTACTCCGTGTGTTCATTCTTCACTGGTGTTCTTGTAGAAAACTAGGACCTAAAGTCCTAAGTTGCCCATCCAGAAACTGTTCTCAAAGTGGTAGGTCAGGGTTCTTGCCCCAGAGAAAACTGGGATCCACTGAGCCTTAAAGCAGATGCTGGAAAGGGCAGTTTTCTCTCTCCTTTGACCACTGCAGATATGCAGCTTTACAGATATGGTCGTTCCTTATTGTCAGTAATTGCTTTATACACTCTCATTTCACAGGTGAATGAGCCCCATCCTGGCTCCTAGTTCTATGAAGTTGAGTATGTCTCCGGCCCCTCCCATGCACGGAAATCTTTGGTTTCCATTATCCTCACAAGTCACAAGTCTGCCTTTCCGTCCCACAGGCTCCCAACACTAGTTTCTGCCTATCGTTATAGGTTTAAGAAAATTAGAAAAATAAATCTCTGAGTTCTATGATAGTTAGAATTCAATAGAAACCACATTGTTTTTGAATTCTAAAAAGAATTGAAAAAATGATTGTGTTAATCATTTGTTTACTCACAAGTGTTCTGCCTCTGTGCTCACAACTATAGGAGTAATAATCTATTGGTTCTATTGTCATTAATGAATAAATCTGTATATTTATTACTAGCTTGTACATATATTTATTAGAAAAGATATTTATCAACCACAAAGTTGATAATAGTGGAAAAATTTTTAAATCTGCTCATGTAAACAGTCCTTTTTTGCACAAAGTAATATCTCATGTGTTTGAAGAAGTTTGTGACATATACAAATAGAAATTATGTTCTGACTTTGCTATTTCTTCGCATTTTGTTCCTCTGTGCAAACGTGAAAACCAAGAGAACAGCTTTGCTTCCTCAACTACATATGATTTCTACATGAATTATTATAACAAACATATCAAATATGGTGCCATAGCATTGACTTCATTGTCTTGACTTTCAGAATTGCCGTCTGTATTTGCTGCTTTTATAGAACATCACAGGTATGGTGCAAAATTACCCTTTGTCATGAACTTGTTACAAAAGTTTGGGATATAATTGTGCCTGCATTAATCTGGAGTTTGTATTCTTAAGTATTGAAAAACAGAAATAATTTTCTCAATTACTTCAGATAATTATTTAAGATGATTTTAATATTTAAATATTGCTAGAATCAACTACATAATTTGTATGCTGTCATTTCTGCAAAATAAATGAATTGAAGTTCGCTTGCCTTTTACGCTAGAGAAAATAAGATAATGATGTTTTAAAAAAAAGCTTTTAATATCTTAAAGATTTCAGGCAGTCAGAAGAATGCTGAAGAAAGACTAGCTTTGTGTTTCATGGTCCTTGAAGTGTACTACAGACACTCCACTCCCCTCTCCCCACAATGGAATAGTTTCTTGTTCGATGTCTGAAATTCTTTTAGAAATAAGAGTATAACTGCTATGAGTGAGGTAGATGCAATTTCTCCAAAAGAATTCTATTGGAAACGCACTGATTCAAACTGATTTTGTCCCACTTAGTTTTGGGACTCTCAACAGTGCTGATCCTCATTAGAACATATCTTCCACTGACTATTGTATAGAGCATTGTGGAAGAAATAGCAGATTTTGCAGTCATCCCAAGCTACTTGAGTACTAACTCTCATCAACACCACCACACTCGGTGATACAGGAAAATAATTGTATACTCTATATCTCACAGTAAATTGCTTTAGAAAAAGAACTGGAGAATAATTACTTCAGAAAATCTTAGTGATACTCAATTTTTGCTAATTCCGATTTGGTGACAGTTGGCGTGCCCCATGTCTTGAAATTTATGCCTGTTTAAGTTTCTCTTTTATTTACAGAGTGAATTTGTAGTGTAAATGATTTTGCCAAGGAAATAATTGTTACTTAAAATGAAACGAAATTAAAATAACCTTTTTACAACACTGTCAACTTTTAAAGACACTCACAGACATGTAATTGGAAAGATACTAAAGATATATTATTAACATGTCATTAAATCAGATTCACTCAGGACTTCTACATAGCCATGCTTTAAAAAAAAAACAACAACACAGTAATTCTCTATTTCTAGATAAGGTAATTTATAAAGATTAGGGGTTTGGCTACATATAAGAGAAAACCCAAATAATTGGCTTCAACAAGAGAAAGGCTTACTTAGTTCTCCCATTAATTACATTTGGAGGTTGGGCAGTCTATAACCTGCTAGGCACCCCCCAAACCGTTAGGGACACAAGCTACTTTCCCTTCCCTGCCGTGTCACTTGAGGCAGTGGCCCTTTCCTTTATAGTCCAAGATGGCTGTCACTCCTCCAAAATCACACCCAGTTCTGAGCCATGGAGTGAGGGGAAGAAGAGCATGTCTGCTCTCTTTTACAGAGAGCTTTCTGAATCCCCACATTGCCTGAGTCCTCAGAAGTGTGGCCATCCAGCTTTTAGGTACACTGAAAATGATAAAGGCTGTTGAAGTGGGCACTTTTCACTTTTTATGGTAGTGGAATAATAGAATCACATTTTTAATAGCTTAGTAGGTCATGTAAACTACTGTTTTGTACCCAAAATACAAGCTTATTACAATCGTAGAATGCCCTGACGTTGAGGGCTTATTTTTCTTTTAAATAAAGCTTTTAATACTGAACCTTGGTAATCATAACATTTTTTTTCTCAACATTTTTTTGCTAAGGGTTCAGAAAGAATGAAAATATTGCTAGTTTGATTCCATCTATTATTCTGTATTTTATTATGTATTTCTGTGGGAGAGAGGAGGATAATGGGAAGGAGGCAATTCTGTGTTGAAGTTGGGAGTGTGCCTGATGGCAGCCCTCTTGCTCTAATTTTCCACCTCCTCAGTGCCTGGCATTTTCCTCCCACTACCCAGCTCCAAGAATCCGTGTCTACCAGAGACTAATCTTCTGCCTCTTCACATGGGGAAATCCTCAGTCTAACTCTGGCACATCAAACCTGAAGCAGATATTAGTGGAAAGGTTATTTTCCCCAGAATTCATTAAAAACAATGTGGAAGAGAGAAAACTGATCCAAGTGGAGAGATGGTGAAAACTGTGTCTCATTTCCTTACAAATTACTGAAGGGTCAAAACCACTCATAGATGTATTGATTTTTCTCCCAATTCTTACCCAATGTCATCACACAGGAAGAAATATTTATTTTGCTGACCAAAAATACTTTGACCCCACTCCAAAATGACTATTACAGCTTTTCTGTGTTTAGGACCATTTGCCTACTTCCTGAGACTGATCTCAGCCTTAAGGAAGCACACAGTCTGGGCTATCAGGAAAGGTAGCACCAACATAAATAAATTATTTTTGATCCCATAATGTCTTCTCTGATTCAAGGGAAAAAAAGGGTGCATGACTTGATTGCCCAAAAAATAGTATTCCTTATGAAATATTATACATTTAAAAAAATTACCAGTAGTTTGAAGGAAAATATTAAAGCAATGTCTTTAAAAAATAATGTTATTTGGTTATTTGCTGGAGAGTTGATAAAGTATTTTTAATGAAATCATTCAAAGTTGAGAATCAGGAGGGTCTCAAAGTAGACTTTGAATTACTTTCTGTAAATAAAGCTTGTGGTAGAGTTTCCCAGTGCTTCTCTACTGTGCTATTCTAGAGTTGAAATTAGTTAAAAAAAAAAAAACTTAATATTTCAAAAATTCTTTGTGAACAATTTGGACTGTTGAGTCAGATAGAGGCTCAATGCTTTATTTAGTTTATTTCTTCAACCGCATTTGTTAGCATCCTAGATATGACTGTTCCGAAACTGCATTTAGGAATGCCATTTGCATCCCCTCAGGGTAATTACAAGTACTAAATGAGAAAAAAAGAGAAAGTTCTTTGTAAAGCACTTTATACAAATTAACTTACTGTATAAAGTCTTAGTAATATATTTAATACTGTTTTAAGAAAGATAGCAAACTTCCTATACCTCTAATCTTCAAAAGTATGTTTTTTGATCAAAAAATTGTGTTTTTTGGTGTTAGGCAGAAAATATCTAATTAAAGACAGTAAAATATAGATGAAATGTCAAGTGCTATTTAAATTCCAAATAAAATATAGTTTTTGTTCTTTGTACTTCAAGGATCAAAAGTGCCCTATCATTAGATACCATAAATGGATTTTATGGATAACTTTATGATGTAATGCATAATCAATTCAATCATAAATATGTGACTTAATAAAAAAGGAAGTTCCAAGATTAAAGAGATATATTACATATATGTACATATATCCTAAAAGTTTCCTATTTGATCAACTTAATTTAAGATCTTTTCATTTAAGTGTACTAATTATATTTCATTGTAAATGTAAGAAATTAAAAAAACAAACAAATATATAAGCTTGGAAAATGAATATTATAGCATTTCTCAAGGTTTAGGGTTGGCATTTTTTGTTTTGACATAATATTCATTCCCTCTTCTGTAGTAATAGCTCTCAAATATCCCTACAGAACAGTCTTTTGCTATGCAGAATGTGGCTGACTCAACTCACAGAGGTGAGTGTATAATCCAGAGCTAGCTTGTCACAGCATAGCTACAGTGACTGGATCATAGATGGACATATGACCCCATCTATTGTAGACTGGCACTTTTATATCCAATAAAGTAGAAAACAGAAAAAGCAATGTTCGGGAAATCCAAGTAACAGATTCCAGCTGTGATGCATAAGGAAGGCCTGGACAAGAGTAAATGGCAATGCCTAGGTCAAGGGAAGTACAGGTGGGCTCACATAGCCTTACAGATTGATCGGATAATCTCAAGTTGTATCTAATGAAGCCACACAAAAACAGAGCACAACATTTTTCCTTTAGTTATTTTTCCTTTAGTAACTCATGTTACTTTAGTTAGAAGCAATATGCACAAATATGTACAACAGAGATATTTGGATAGTCTGTAAGTTTCCTGGATACCTGCACAGTCAGTTTTGTTCATAGACATTTGCTACAAGTGTGTCATTGAATCAAGCGTCAACAACAATTTGCTGTCTCAACTGGAGCTTTGACTCAATGACTCGAGGTTTCTTGTAGGGAACTGAACAAAGCAGACTTTGATTTTACTGTGACAATTAAATATTTGTGGAATGATTAAAGTTCCTCATTTTAATTATAAGATGTATACTTATTAGCATAAAGCAAAAGGCTTCACTGTGAAGCTTTTTTGAATGCTCTGTACTGATCTCATCCCAGGCTAAAAAAAGTAGACACTGGTCAACCTGCTTTAATAATAGAAAACAAACATCATTTCTCTGGATTATACTTTTCAACTGAGTTGATTTTGTGAAACGTTTCATTAGCTTCATCAAGACATGTTGTAATCAAACCCACAGTCCCAGGGATCAAGGGAGAATGTCAGCTTTAAGTGGAACATGTTTACCACAAGCAATTTTTTACAAATACTTCATAGTGCAACTGCTTAATATCCATATACATTTTCTGTAAAAGGGCATCTTTGTGCCTAATTATAACTTAATTTATTTCTCTTTTAAACACATCATGATCAAAAGATCAATGCTGCTTTTTGAATAATCCAGGACATTTTGGTTATTTTTACAGCATGAGTTTTATGATGGATCCAACTTGCTTAGAGATCGGGAACATTTTAAATATAAACTTTAAAATGTTATACCTATTTGAGTGACTTTTAACATCTTTGAACGATCAAATTAGGACACACTTATGCTATTTACCCAAAGTATGTATTTTTTCCACCATCATTTTGCTTTATTGGCTTTTACTCACTCACTTATTAAAGTCAATTTGTGAAATGTGCATACAGTCCTTGATATGCGAGCTGCTGAAAAAGACAAAAATGCTGAACAGACACGTTCATCCTAATTTTCTTCTAATGCTGAGTGAAGAAAACATGTTACTTATGAGATATAAAGAGCATGTTGTAGGTAAGCAAAAAAAAAAGTAGAGAGATTAATTCTGGTGATATTAGGGAAGATTAAAAAGAAGAATATAGGAAGAATCACTTCTTGACACTGAAAGATTTCAAGTCTTGCCCATCTCTAAATATATTCAGTGAGAAATATTTGGTGACATCTTCAAAAATGGTAAAAGTTATATTTCCTGAATAATAATTTTGTATCTAGAAGTTAGATTTCTAGGAAAGTTTGCTATTTATGAGATTGCCTCACTGAGCATATCATTAAAAAATAAAAAATATCTACCATTAAAGATTTGGTTATAGAATGAATGCTATAGCCAGATGATAGCACATTACTCATCTATCAAAAGGAATTCAGGAAACCTATCTGCACTGATATAAAATGGTATCCAGCATATATTAATTAGAAAGAAGCAAACTGTCAAAGATTATGGTTATCCTTACATGAATAAGCATATACATAACCACGACAAGAGGAATTTATACCTCCTCTTAATAATTGCACTTTTGGGGGTGTAATCTGGCAGAGTATCACTTTATATAACATATATTTTAGCAGACATTGAATTTTTGAAGGTATATGTACTACTTCTGAGATCAGAAACCTATAAAGATAGTCACTGATGTCCCTAAGCCCCTCAAGAGCCTTTCTAAGCTACCATCTGATTTCTCTCTTCCTTCTAAGTGAAACTAAAATAATATTTTTCACACTTCTTTGGTTCTTCATCTCCATTCCTTCCTCAAACCAGGCTTTCCCCCTTTTTACTTTATCTCACCATAATTTTTCAAGGAAAAAAAAAAGAGAAAGCAAGGAGAGAAAAGAAGGGAAAAGAAAAGAAAAATATATCATCTTTTCGGTGTAAGTTAAAATGAATCCTTTTTCAGGCTTTATGCGAGAGTATTCTTTTCCCTTGACCCACTATAATCTATCCTTTTCTTTTTACCTCTCCTGCCTTCTTACTGAGACCTTTTTTTGTGGTTTATCTTTTCTTCAGCAGTAGAAAAAACACTCATTGCTTACTCAACAGTCATTCCCACTCTTTACACCTGCTAATTAAATTTCAGCTTTGTTAAAATATTCACCCCTTCCCCGTCATTTCTCAAGAGAGATTTACCACATCCTTGACAGGGAGATAGACATTGAATGGACTGAGCCAATCAGAGTGGTTCCATTTCCTAACAAGAGACTTAAGTTTGGCCATGTGCTGTGGTCATAGTCAATGACATTTTAAAACATATCTGAGGTAACAAACACGAATGTCTTTCTCTCCCTGATTTTACCTTATTTTAATATGGTACCTATAACTGCCGCAGTACTTTGCAATCATCCCTAGTAGAGACACTCTGAGGGCAGAGCCAAAAATGAGGCTGATAGAGCACAGACATCAAAGAAAACCCAAGCTCTTGATGACAGTGTTGAAATGTTACAACAATCTAGAGAACTGCCATCAAGTTGTTATTTGAGGAAGTTTGTTTTCTTGTTGTTAAGCTAATTTGAGGCTTCCAGATACTTACAGCCCAAAGCATCCTAACCAAGAGAATGACTACCTGTTCTAGAATGCCACATTCATTACGGGTCATTCTCAGACAATCAACACTATACAGAAAGGTACTCAGTAAATATCAGCCATGGTAATTTATTTACTTCTTGATGTTATCCTCCTTCACTCCAACTGCTCCTACGTTAGTTCAGTCCCTCACTCACCATTTCTTACCTGAATACAGAACTATAGTTTCCCCATCTTCTTTCTCAATTACATTCAACCCATTTTCACGTTCCGAGAGGTCTCATCCAGTTCTTTCTTCTGTTGGTGACCTTTCTCAGAAAAATCTGTTCACATAACCACTGGCATGGAACCTTTCCATAATTCCTATTGCCAATGGCATAAAATCTAAGCTCTGTGGCTCAGTAGGCAATGCCCTGCCATTCCTCTACAACTATCTTCCTTACTTTTACTTTCCCAGAAGCACTATCTCTCTTAAACCCCAAGGCATTTGCAGGCACCACTTCTGATGACTAGAAAGCATTTCTCTCTTCCTTACTTTTGTTACACATTGGTCTTTCAGGATCATCCAAGTTTCCACTTCCTTCAAACATTCTTTATATCTTCAGAGCTCACTAGACACTTATGTCCTATGTATGCTTGTATCTCTACCATATCATTTTTCCTGTATTACAAATAGTTGCCTGTGTGTATTGCCTGCTTTTTTTCTTGTTTTTCTTAGGATATAGGCTATGTAGAGCCAGATATTGTGCCTTTTATCTCTGTATCCATAGGACCTACTATATTGATGGTCACGTGACAAATGTTAAATCAATGTGCTAACACAAGAAATTAACGAGTTATGCCTAACCCTTCATATCTAGCTATCCGAAGTCTATTAGCCTAAAATCTACCAACACATCTAAAATACTACCACATTACCCCAAGGTAATCTCTCTCTCCTTGGAAACCACTCAATCTATGTAATTAAGTAACCAATTAATTTAATGTATCAATGGAAAACTCTTATTTAGATTGTGAACTTATCCATTAAATTCATTCAAGAATTCTTGAACAGCTGTTATGTGCCAGACTCTGTCATAGGAAGTCAGAACACTTGAATGAACAAAAATGATAAAAATTTCTTCCTGAAGCAGCCTACCTTTTGGTATGTGCTGACAGAAAATCTTTTACTGCTATCTATTAGTTCCAATTTTCCTCTTGTCTTCCCAAGAATATTATCATCTCCATAATATCCATGAGTTTTCTCATACTTCATAGTTTCCAAAATGCTGATACTGTCCCTTGAATTTAAATGTTCTCTTTCTCAACCTTTCTCACTCTTCTCTTTTTGTTTCCTGCGTTTTTCTCACCTTCTCTCATTTTTGCTCAAAAGTAGACGTACTCAATTATATATCATTAAACTGTATAGTTTCTCTCAAATTTCACATATATTTCAACTATTCCATTCTGCCTTTCAGGCATTTGAGAATTTTGTATTTTAATACTGAGAAGTTGGGAATAAGCACTGATAATGAGCATATAAAATTTCATCACAGTAGTCTGTTTTCTCGAATCATGTGCTGCTTTCTCCTGAAATATGACCCGAAGAGTATCCATTGAGTCTAATACTGATGACTCCTGGATCACAGACACTGCTTAGGTGTGGTTGGTAAAGTAGACAAATGTGCTTACCTGAGTTTTTCCTTTTGAGTCAAAAATAAAAATGAAGCACTCACGGCCTATCTCACAATGGATGCACACTTAAATCATGTGTTTGCACTTTCTCATTTTTTGGGGGGAGGGTGACAGTCAGAAACAAGTTCTTCAGCTTGTTGGCTTTAACTTTAAATAATTCTTTACTGTGAAGATTACCATGATCTCCACTTTACAGTTTTGTTTCTAATTGCATCTTACTCTCTTAATTGTACACTTGCGTGGGTGTGTGTTTGTGTGTATATCTGTATGTGTTGTATGATGCTCAATTCCCCTTACATGACTCCCCTTAGGAAAACCTATAATTCTTATTCTCTAACTTCATAACATCCAGATTAAAATCAGATAGGAAGGATCACAATATGGGAATGTTTTAAGGAACTCCTTAATAGTTATATGACTAACATTAAACTGCTCTTCTTATTTAATAAATTACATTTAACCAGATAATTCCAAGGAAGAAACTAGAATTTTAATTAATGTATAAAGTTACTTGGAAGTTACTAGACATAAGGTTACTAGATTCTATTTTTGACATGAACTTAACTTGGGAATATTTTACTTTGGCTCCAAAATAAAGCACAGTTAAGGACAATTGCAATAATAAAAATTATGCCAGATTTCCCAAAGGAATGCTGCACAAATTCACATAGGATCAGAAACTCAAGTATCAAAACAAAATCAGAATAGTAGACATAGTCCCTCAAAAGGATCTTATACTTATAAAAAAAAAAAAACTTTTAGTAAATAATAAAGGTAAGCATCAACATTAATATTTAAATAATTTTCTCTTATCACATAACCTCACTGAACAATCAATAAAATATAGGATGAGAATAACTTAATCATTTTTGAAGAATTACTCAAATACATTTGAAATAACATGTTGTAAAACCTATATCTGAGGAGGAGCATAGGCTTCTAATTTCCTATATAATTAAAATCACATAAATAATTTATCATCCTTGGAATAAATATCACTAATGACAGAAGCCAAAAAATGAAGTACTTTGCGATGTATTTTGTTGATCTTTAAACCAACCTTCCTTAGTCTAATATCTTGGAATGTTTATTGACTTTCATTCATAAAAATCAGCAAATATCTATGGAATAACATCAGGTACCATGATAGGCTCAGGGGAATCACTGATGAATAAAAGTCTCCTCACTTGTAGACTTTACAAGGTATAGAAAAAGAAAGACAGCAAACAAATACATACGGTATGTAGTGGTTTACTGTGAGTGCTGTAGAGAAAAATGAAGATTAAGAGAAGGGATTTTCATATTAAAAATATCATCTCTTTGTTCTATGCTTACATGTCCAATTTTTATAGCAAGTGGCCATTTTTAGATCACTGAACACCTTCTGAGTTACTTGAAGGCAATGGAATTGAGAGAAGGAAAACTAATCTCTATCAGGGCTCCATAGGCATGCTGGAAAACACAATGAGGTTAAAAGACATACGTGGTCAGAGACGCCTCGCAGCATAAGTGGGAGGCCGGATGGACGGTGAATAAAAACAGACTATAAATAAGTGTATATCATGAGAGAACACCTGAGCCAATATGCTTACTATGTGCAAAATACAAGTCTAAGTGGAAGAGGGCATACAGTGACATAATTAGGTAGGATAGAGAAGATTTTATTGACTTATGGAAACTTTGGATTCTATAATATTAAATTCAAAAATTTTTAATCTACTGATTATTGATTTATACTGATATAAATTGAAGATTGTGTTATCTCCCCTTAAAGAGCTAAAGCTGGAAGTACAATTAGAGATTTCAAGACATATCTTAATGTGTCCTGGGTCATGATGCTAGTTTTATTTAATTGGAAGAGACAGCTTGCTCTGTAAAACAAATATGGGAGAATGACCTAGTTTATATTTTGAATTTTTTTACTGCAATAATTCAGCATAAATTTTTGGGCTTCTTTCTGCTTTACTATATGTGGCTTAATAGGAATTTATACCAAAGCCCAGGTGCTATACTATCCTAAAGAAATAATATGTGAAGTTTAATATAAATGAAAATGCTTTTAATATTTAAAAAAAAAGGCCTTAGAAAAGTTTCCTTAATTCACCTCTCCAAGACAGTCAATGCTTTATCTGGTTTATCTAAATTCTTTCCTATATTAATTGATATGTGGTATAGGCTGTTATGTGTCTATATGAAGAGATGTCATTTGAGAAATAACGGGACTTCTTTGAATGAAAACTGAAACACTAAACATAGAAAAATAGTGAGGCTGATTATGCCATAGAGTTGAACTTACATACCCTTCAAAGAGAGAAGAATTGACCCCATTATTCAGCAGCTTATAAACAGTCCCAATGAACAAAAATTGCATTGTGTTAGGTCTTCATTTGTAAATGACAAATTTTCAGATTTTAATTTTTGGCCCTGATGCATACTCCAGTTGAAGTCCTTTTAATCAAATAATTGTGGTTCTGGAAAACAGAACACAATTTGTAAAGTTAAAAGGAACACTTTGAAATCTCCCACATTTAAAGCCTTTATTAAATACAGGTCTAGACTAAACAAGAGAACTTGTTACTAAGGTAATGAGTGAAACAGTACTGCCTCCTACACTGACAACACTTGCTTATTATATAATAAAGCTGAAGTCATTATTTAAAGCTCATTGGCATAATTGATAGATTCTAAAACTTTATTTCGAAATATATGGGTATAGATATGGATGGCATACTGATTTAATAAATTACTATCATCAACCAAAAATCCTGTATCACAACTTATTTATTTACATCATAAATGGAAGCACTTGAACATTTCCTTATGAATAGCAATTTATTCACTTACATCTCAAAGAAGTCAGTAAGTGCCACACTATACAAGCAATGACAGTGGAAAATACACCATCAAAGGAGAACTAATTATAATGGGGGAAACTTCAAATTGCCCACATTTCTGTAATCAGTGGTGCTAAGAAATAACCAGCACTCCTAGAAATATAGTCAGCAGTGATAGAAATACATAAATGCAAAAGAAAGAAAGAAAGAAAGAAAGAAAGAAAGAAAGAAAGAAAGAAAAAGAAACGTAATCACCAATGCCAAAAATATAAAAACATTATCACCAGCAGTTCAGAACAATCATATAAGTCTTTAATACAGTGTTGATACAGTTTATATATATTTTAAGTCCATAAAGGGATTTGGAAAGCTGGCTATCCAATTTACATATAGCTGTTAATCCAAAATAATCATGATTATTACAAAAAAATCCCATGATTCTAAGTACTGGGATTGGAAATGAAGTTTGTAAATCCTCATAAAAGTTGAATATTATCTTAGCCAAATTCCTTCACTTGATAAATCTTTCTCTCTCTTTTGTGTTATGGAGAAAGACCACAGCCACTGCATTTCTGTGTGACACCTGAGTATCTAACCATGTCACACAACTCTCTTAGGCCTTGTAAGTGGCTCTTTTCTGAGTTCCAGCCAATTTCTGAAGTGAGTAACAGCTGGTAATTATCTAATTTAATCCATTCAGCTGCTCTCAACTTCTACAATAAACATCGTTAACTCTTCATTACAACCATGTGTAGAAATATCTGAACTAAAGAAGATAATTATACTACTTGTCCCAAGAAGGTACCCGTTAATCCTGATTGTATAATAGTTTGTCCAATTTACATTTCCTTCTGCCTAAAGTGATCGTGAGGGTGTCTGTCTAGTGATGAACTGACACTTATGTGAGCATTTTATAGAATCTATAATCCCATAAAAATTCTAGGCTGACCATATAATTTATCGATCCAACTATATCTCTTTTGATAATGAGAATGAACTTTATTAATAATTACATGAAGACATTAGGCACATTCTATAGATAAACCCCCACATTTAAAATTCCTAGTTATCAGAAAGTACAAGATTTATGGAAAGGAATTAAGAACTTAAGAAACAATATATCTTAACTCCTCATGTTCTTACCAGCGCAGAGACAAGAAAAACCGTATCCTCAAAGTGTGACAGACCTGAAGTTTTTGTGTGTGTGAGCTTTCGAGTACCTGAGAATTTGGAAGAAATCATCAAAAGCTACTTCTCAACTCTCTATTCTTCATGGCTGAGGGACCCTTTAAATCTAGAATAAGACTTTCCTCTTGGAACTAAACAAATTTTCTTTCCTGGGAATAACAAGACAAATATTCTGCTTCCTCTAAGGAGGAGATAAAGCACTGGTAAGGAGAGGATATCAGACTCCATTTTTCTGAACCCAAGAGCTAAACATTAATAAAATAAGCATAAAGGCATTATTGTAATAGTATTTTTGCAGGGGGAAAAAGCATAGAACAGGGTGAAAGGTATACCTATAATTTAATGATCAGCGACAACAACCCAACAATCCTGTGTTGCTTTTGGTTTCTCTTACTCTCCCTTTCATCTCAATGGCTATTTAAAATATTCCGCACTTTCCTCAAAACCTACCCTTCCCTGTCCCCCTTCTTATTTCTCAGAGAAAATAAAAGAAAGAAAAATCCCTCAGACTTTTACTCATTTGAGAAAATTCATTTGGAATAGCATTATATGAACACTAGTAAGATACAATCAATATCGTCTTCATTATTCGAATCTGAGTGCTGCTATGGGTCTCTGCATTTATCTCATGATTGTGAAATTTCTTCTTTTGTAATTTTTAAAAATTTTTTCTCATTGATATCATGGGCAGAAAATTTTTAAAAATCTGAATTCTCAACAGTTAAATAAAACTAAGAAAAAGTTTTTAAAACTTACAAGCATGGTGTCTCCACACATCATCTGTATCTTTGTGAAAGATAATGCAATACCTTGATAGAACAACAAGAAAACTTACCGATGATATACAGTATTGATTTATTTTACTATTGCATGATCCTTCTGGATGATTCTATTCTTTATTTCTTTATCATTTTGGTCATTTTTTAGCACGGGATAATAATTAATGAGTGATGCTGAAATAATTTCTAGAATAAAAAAATCACAAAATATTTCAAAATTCTTCTTTGTTTAAAAAAATTCTTTGTTTTTTGGAAGACTTCCAATAAAGTAAACAAGTTGCAAAAGATCAATCTTTATAAGTTGTTAGCATTGTTCAATAAAAAAAAAAACTTCAACATTACATTGGGTCCAGTAAACCTTGATGACACAACAAGAATTAAAGATGAAAGTCTGAGGTTACCCTGCTTGCAAGAGAAACATACCAGCTGAAATATAACTGAATATTAAAGACATAGTGATAATATGTATAGCAGAAGAATGAAGCCACAAACACAGCTCTATACTTATAACTGTTATATGAAATATAACTGGAGCTTTTTCTTGCATTTCCCAGCTTACTGTATCATATACCTTATTTTTATTTTTACCTTTCCACTTCACTTCTCTACTATGTATGTACATTATACAGTGGCTGTTGCATTTTCTATTTCCTTCACAAAGTAGAAAATACCAGTATAACATAGCTATAGAATTAAAAAGAATAGACATCAACTTAAATTCTAGTCTTGAGGCTTATTCAGTAACTGGATGTGATTTTAGGTGTCTTCATTGGAAACAAGATTAAATACTCCTAATCGTTTGTGAGAGGGAAAGAAGGAGCAGAGGTTAATATTGGGAATAAGTTTTCCTTGAAGAGATGTCCTGATATGAGAGAAGCCACAACCTTGATTAACCATAGATTTGATTGGTAAGCCCAACAAGGTTAAGAAAACAAAAAGCAAAAGAATGGCGGTGAAGAGGTACACTTCTAGTCAACTTCTGAATGTTATATTCCACAAGAAAAGGTGGAAGGATGAGGGAGATTGAAAGAGAATAAATATTCCAGTTAGATAGAACACATTTGAAAGGCCTACCAAGCTTAGTACATTCAAGGAATTTAAAGAATATTAAAATGACTGGAGTCAGGTCTGTGAGGAGAGGTGACAGTACATGAGACTAGGAAAGTTTAAAGGTGGGCTTTATGAGCCATAACGAGGAACTTAAACTTAGAAGAAAATAGAAACAATATATTTGAAAGATGTTTAGAAAATCAAAGTTAGTTTAACTGTTGATTGACCAAATCTGAGAAAGTACTGAAAAAAGGAAATTCACAAGAATAATTTCTAAGTTTCTGGGTTGGCTGATTGGATGGAGAGCAGTACCATTAACTGTGAAAGAAAACTGAAGAAAGATTTGCGGACAAAGAGGATAAGTTCTCTTTTAGTCATATTCAAATGTGTTTCCATTTGAAAACATTCAACTAAAGATGCTAATAGTTGGATATACATATTTAGAAATCAGGAGAGAAATATAAACTCTATTACTTGTTTGGGAATCAACATTTTAATAGATAGTAATTAATATCATACGGGCTATGTAACATCACACAGGATTCATACATGGATGGAGAAGAGAAGAAGGGAAAAACTAAAACAAAAATGAAAATCCATGAAGTAATAAGCACCTAAAGAAGAGTCAGGACAAAATCTGGAGAAGAATGGTAAGAAAAATCAAGCTGGCATGGCTTTAGAGAAGGCAAGGGAAGAGTGTCTATTGGAAGAACTGATTAGTTATGTTTTTAAAACGTGAGGAAGGAAAGCAAAATAAAGGGCAGAACAGTGTCCATTGGATTTGATGAGAAGGAGCTCACTGGTGAAATTAGTAAGGGCAATTTTAATGTTTCAGTCGTGTTTGACCATATCACAGTTGCATCTGAGGAAGGGCACGTAGTGGTAAATGTAGGCAATTTTCAAGAAGTCGGACCGTGTTGAAAGCCAAATGACAGTGTAATAGCCTGGAGTAGGGCTAGTTCCTGTGGGACTTCAAGTTTGTATCAGTAGGTTACGTGGACATATTAGGCAGTAGGCTTACGAAGTGGCTGTGTATGTGAAAGGCTCTAAACTTAATAGCTTTATGGTAACTCAGCCTGTGGTAATAGTCAGGTGAGGCCAAGAATAGAGGAGGGATTTATTAGGTTCCAGAGATTAAATCTATTTACCAGAAGCAGCAGAAAGGAAGAATTTCTTCATCTGGATTGCCTAGAAAGCTCATCATGAGGCTAAGGCTTATATGCTATTACTTTAGAGATTTTAGGGACTAAAGTTTTTCAGGAAAGGAAAAGGAGTAAAAAGGGGAGTCAATCAGCCAAACCAATAAAGTCGTTATGACTGGACTGACCACTGCTTGCCATCAAGCATGACTGCTCGCTCATTCTCAGAGGTCCAACTGAGTACATCTCAGGGAGTCCTGAGACAGCAAGGGCAGTGATCCCATTGGTAAAAGGTTCATTCCACAGACTGAACTCTGGCTGTGCATGAAAAGTGCCCCTGGTGTCTCAAGCCTCATCATTAGTAGAAAGTTCTGAGGCATGACATAAGAAATGTACTAACTCAGGAATGGCTGCCCTCACGGAAGTGGGTCAGAGCTCAAACAGTTGATTAGCCCAATGTGCACTTGGCGTGGAAAAAATGGGCAAAAAGTCCTGGAGACAGGTCAGATTTAGAGGATCTGACGTGGTACATTTAAGGAGTCTGATACACAGTGGTTAAAATTATAGAAGAGATGAAGCACAATCAATAGAACATTTAAGGTAAGTAAGCCAGGACAGAAATGAAAGAATATAGTCTACACTCTGTTGTTCACACTCAAAC
Source organism: Ursus americanus (assembly GCF_024610735.1). NCBI lineage: Eukaryota > Metazoa > Chordata > Mammalia > Carnivora > Ursidae > Ursus > Ursus americanus. The sequence continues at coordinate 42,460,278 of NC_142136.1, forward strand.
AGCTATGCCACAAAGTCACAAAATTCTAACTCATGCGTCTGAGTAATTGCTTTCATCTAGCTGAGGAGACATCTGGGCCAGCAACAGGGTCTATGTGCATGAGATCATATTAGGGGTTGAGAAGAAGAGAATAGTAGAAGTCACGAGCACAGGTATCTTCCTCATATTATATCCTAATTTGTGGCAGAGTGCCTGGAATATAGCTGGTCTCCAATAAGCGGTTCTGAAAGAATAAAGGCAAACAGCAGGAAAAAATGTATAATTCACTTTTATATTTACTTAAAACTCTGAAATAATAAAATCTTCCACCTCCCTTTCCCACAACACATCAAGTTTATCCTATAGGCTGAATCTATTGTTGATTGATATAATATAATCATTTGCAGGCAGTGATGGAGAAATATGGCTATTTATTTGCTACAACATCTGTCTACATTTGTAAAAATTTTAAATTTCTTTCATTCCTTCAAATGTGCACTGTAGAAAGATGCTCTTATTTTGTGAGAGAACATCTTCTGAAACCATAAAAATACTTTCCACTCAGAAAAGCAAAACTGTTTATGGCATTTTCCATTTGAAAATAAAATAAACCATTGGCTAATAGTATGACAATTGGTATTGTTTTGTCACTGAAAATCTAATTCATGATTCAACAGATCATACATACAGTTTTAGGCCATATTTCAAGATTCTCAAATGTATCATCCATTACTCTTTAAATCTCCATATTATGTAGTTATGTTTTATTCTTTGCCTTTCTCCCTTTCTTTAATAATCTGTAATGCCAAATGGACTCTATCTTATAATCAGTCTTTTCATGGAAACAAATGTGACTTAGTTGATATGTCCCTTTTTTATTGCTTTTTTCTCTCTCTCTCTCTTTCATGCCCTTATTCTCATGCCTAGGTATAGTCACCTAGATTTTTCTTCTTTCCATTTCCTTTGAGTTTCTAGATCATCAGTAAAATAAACAAGCAAATGAACTACACCAAACCTCAGTGGTTTAACACAAATACAAGTATATTTCTTGCATACATTACAGCTTGATGTGTGTAACCAGCACTCCTCTATGGAAGAGGTGAGGCACCTTGTTCTTTTCTTCTATTTTAGGTCTTCTAGCACTCTTTAATGGCTGTTACATCTAGCTAGCAGATAAGGAAGAAGAAAAAAACTAGAGAAAGTTGAAAGCACGCATACTTACTCTCAGTTACGTTATCCTGGACACGAGACATATCACATTCCAGTGGCAAGAGCTAGTTATACGCCCCATCTAGATGAAATACATGGGGAAATGTGATCTGTGTGTCCAGGAAAAGGCAAGAACACCAATGTTGATGAGTCCCAGCAGTTTTTGTCAGTCTGGTTTTGTGGTCACCAGATAGCCCATTGCTCTCTTCACATATAAGACATATAAATTCTGCCCTCAAGGGAAAAAAAAATCCAAAGTCTCATCAACTCACTGAATCCAACTCAATATTTATATCCTCTGGAAGATGGGTAGTCTTCCCCATCAGAGTCATAGGATTCAGTGTTTTCAAGATCTATGAAGTAAAAGAAAAATGGTCTAACTGTATAGTAGGATCAGGATAACTGTAATAGACACTTCTGTTTGGTAGAGGGATGATTAGAGACACACCATTTAGCAAGTTTGGGATCCCGATGGGCAGGTGATATAAGAATTCACTGTCATTGACATGAAAGAAATTCCTTGATTCACCTGTGGTTCTGCTTTCTGGAAAATATTCTTGAGTAAGTTTTGGTCATCTATGTGGCCCCTTGTTCTATTATCTGGGAAAGTTTTCTTGATCCATTATTCTCAGTGGCAATATCTGAAGTAGTTTTAGTGAATGTGATTTCATTGGAATTATACAGTTCTCACAGTTTCTTATGCAAGTTTGGGGGCCACCATATGACGTTAGGCTTGCACCATAAAGGCTTTTCTCCCAAATTCATGGCTTTTTCGCCAACACGATTTTCTGAAATTCTTAATAGACTTCTGAACTATTCAATTAAAATCAATTTCTAAACTTTAAGCAGTAAGAACCATGTACGGAGGTGTATACACATCAGGCTGCTATAAGGACCACATAAGCCACTGCCCCACTTTAGAGACAGTGTGCCTCCAAATGATGGCATGACAGGTGAAGGCAAATTCAGGAGATGGAGAAAGGCTAACAAAGCCTTGATGAAATTGTTTTATCCACTGGACCAAGCCTTGCCTGAAGCCATAATAAACCATGAGACATTACTGTTATTTAAGTCCTTGTTTGCTATTTCAAGTGGGTTTCTTGCATTTGTAAAACAAAAACAAGAAAACAAAAAGGATTCCAACTAATGCAAGAAAGAAGTTGTATTTCATCTGTACAGCTTCCATTTTGTACAGAAATTCAGGAATAACTATTGAGTAGGGTGGCTTTGATAGAAAACAACAAAAACAGAATGTATGACTGATGATGCATTCGACTTCCTTCCTTTCTCTACTTTCTAGTTTAGACTGATTATAAGGATTAGCAGTTTATGTGGAGTAAGAATTGGCCAAAGAGCAGGGATAAACAGAAGGGGGCATGAACCATGAGAGACTATGGACTCTGGGAAACAAACTGAGGGCTTCAGAGGGGAGGCGGGTGGGGGATTGGGCTAGGCCAGTGATGGGTATTAAGGAGGGCACATATTGCATGGTGCACTGGGTGTTATACGCAAATAATGAATCATGGAACTTTACATCAAAAACTAGGGATGTACTGTATGGTGACTAACATAATATAATAAAAAATTATTATTAAAAAAAAAAAAAGAATTGGCCAAAGAGAAATGAGACACAGAGAAATATTCTACAGCAGAAGGAGAGCAGTGGGAATTGTCAAAAATTATGAACAAATATTAATGACAGTATAATTTATCATTAAAGAAAATAATAAACTAAATCAAGTAACTGAACATTTTTCCCATAAGGGGTTCTATTTGCATTTATACTTACTGAATGTTTGTTTGATATGTTTTGAAAAAATATTGTAAAAGAAGATTGGCAGTAAGAAGAACATCATTTTATAATCATTTTGCATGCCAAATATCAAAAACCAGAAATAGTACTTTTTACAGGTGAGCCTACAGATGTTGACTATGCTTATGGTGGTGAGCACTGAGTGAAGTATAGAATTGTTCAATCACCATGTTGTATACCTAAACTATGTAACATTCTATGTCAACTATACTTCAATGAAAAAAAGATGTGGTAAGTGTACTATACAAATGTGTTTTATCTTTCATGAGATTTCCTCATATTTAAAAAAATTCACATAACATAAATATTAATGGCATTTAAATGGCTAAGTTTTGTGTGTTTACCTGAACATTTAGAAGATAATTGCCAACTATCATTAATTATATCACTAAACTTTTATGATTAAAAAAACTGAAGTAATTTACTCTGAGAGATACTTTCCCAAAAAAAGATACAAAACTTGAGATAGTTGAAAATTATGAGAAGAACATGTATCAAGCAACAAAATTATTAAAGAATTAATCAAGTTATCACATTTTTTTCTGTAAAAACAAAACAACCTAAAATCTTTTATTAACTTTGAAAAAACATTGTATAGCCCATTTATTTATTTATTCATACTTTTTTAAAAACTGAAGTAAAATTAGCATACAGTATTATATTAGTTTCAGGTGTACAATATAGTGATTCAACAATTCTATATATTACTCAGTGCTCATCATGATAAATATATTCTTAATTCCCTTCATTTATTTCACTCACCCCCCTACCCACCTTCCCTTTGGCAACTACCAGTGTTTTCTCCATATTGAAGAGTCTCTTCTTTTGTTTGCCTTTTTTTGTTTGTTTTGTTTCTTAAGATCCACATGTGAGTGAAATCATATGGTATTTGCCTTTCTCTGTCTGACTTATTTTACTCAGGCTTATACCCTCTAAGTTCGTTCATGTTGGTGCAAATTGTAAGATCTCATTCTTTTTTGATCCAGTAATTCCACTACTGGGTATTTATCCAAAGAAATTGAAAACACTAATTCAAGCAGATATATTATTGCAGCATTATTTATAATAGTCATGGTATGGAAGCAACCCAAGTGTCCATCGATAGATGAATGGATAAAGAGGAATACTATATACACATACAATGGAATATTACTCAGTCATAAAAAAGAATGAGGTCTTGCCATTTGTAACATATATAGCCCATTTAAATCAAACCTAAAATTGACCATGGTGATCTGCAAAGCTGGATTGCAGTCTGTAAACAGAAAACAAAAGTTTTAGCTTAGAAATCATGGACTTAATGGAAGATAAGAATAATATCAAATATGACTTTTTGCAAGAGAAATTCACTTGCCTATACTCTAAAATGTGTAAGTATTTGAGCCCTTCCCATCTTCAATTTTCAAGTGCCAAAGGAGATTCTTATTATGTAGCTGTGATATCTAAAGATAATATCAAACAAGCAAAAAGGAGTGTGAGAATGTTTCAAGTTAGGCTAACATTTGGGAATACCACCAGCTGCTCTCTTTTACAATGAAGGAAAATATAGCTCAAAGGCAAAACTGTAAATAAAGTAATTTCAATCTTATTTTACAGGTTGGAAAAATAGTCACAATGAAGTCCTTTAATGAGTTTGCCCTTTTTCAAGCTGCCTCACAGTAAAACTAAAATTAGGTAACACCCTAAGGGAAATTTTGAATAATATTGTTATTTATGTCCTATTAAAAGGTATTACCATATTTTACCATAGAGGCTTTGCAGTATTTTAACATATTGCCCACAAACTCAATTTTATGAATTAGTGAATAGAACAGGCATTAAGCAAAACAAGAAAGATCTGAATTTTTATTCATTTTAACTGCTGTGCACTTCAATTAATGCTTTGTTGATTGAATATTTATACATATCTATATGCACACATAATTATAAATATCACACATATATGTATATGTATGTGTATACATATATGTATATATATATTTATAGATAGGTAGATGGATGAAAAGAGAGAGAGAGAGAGAGAGAGAGACCTAACATATGACCACAAACATAAGTGATGCTGTTCAATTGTTAGGGATAATTCATTTGTTAGTTAAAATTCCAAACCACGATATGAACCTAGCTAATGGCAGAAATTCATAATAAACCAACATTTCTAGGTTCTTTCTATAAATTACAATGTCTTTAAGAAATGTGAATTAATGTGTAGGTGTTTATTTAACAAACTATAAAGGTAGTATTCTATTTTCTTATTTTCTGAGAAAATTTCTCAGGAAAATGAGCTTACTGAGGGTTAAAAATATTTTCTCTTAATTTACAAATCATGATGAGTAGTTGACCTATTATCATGACTTTGTGCGTGGATCATCAGACATAAGTGAAAGAAAAAAACAATTAAAAAGAAGCCAAGAAAGCAGATGCTAAGTTTCATTCAGTACTAAATCCACTTTACCATTACTTTTCAAAAGCAATCTAAATGTCAAATTTCTGACACCGAAATTGGTAGCAAGCAAATCGCACAGCACTAAACTGCAAAGTGGCATGCAAAATTTAGAACAGTAGGTTGTATATAATTAGGAAAGAGTTTGTGCTTCTAAATATAAAAGTCCTACATTCAGCATGAGGAAATAAAACTCTTAGGAAGAAGGCAGTCTGGCTGCACTCTTTAAAGACTCTTAATACAAACATAAGGGCAACAGATAAAACATGAATGCTCACTTAGGAAAAGCAGGCTTTTCACAGGCAAATGTGTAAGATCATTAGTGGAACTAATCAGAGAATACTGGTATGTTTTGCCTCCTTTTATCCTTAAATATTTTGACTATATTCCTTCCAATGAAATGGTAAAGGTTTAAGGCAGAGTCATGTCAAACATAAAAGACTTGAATTTCTAAATCCCTTGAATATTCCATTCATCCACTAAACAAATAATTCTGAATATTAATAGGTAGTATTTTAAGTTCTTGGGATAGAGCAGCAGAGAAGGAAAAGTCTCTACCTTCATAGCACTGAAATAACAGTGAAGAAGGCAAATGGCGAACAAATAAAAATATAAATACATAATAAAACGTCAATACTCTGATGAAAAATAAAGCAGAGACATCGGATAAAAAGTGATGAGGGCAGGGGATAATTTACAAAGGGCAATCCTTCTACCTCTTTCTGAAGTGGTCTCATCTGAGCAGAGACTTGAATTAAATAAGGGAACGAGCCATGCAAGCATATAAAAGAGAAAAATATTATGCAGATAGACCAGCAAGTTCAAAGGCCCTGAAGAGGAAATGAACTGGGTTATGTTGACGCCATATCCCTCCCCACGAGGTAGGTAGGAGGCAGATGAGGTGATACCTGTTGGAAGACTATTTCCAGTTCCTTGCAAGAGATGAAGCATTGAGGCTGTGCCAACAGAAACGGTATCAGATTGAGACTATAGTTTGAAAGTTGAGGCAATAGCAAAGGCTGAGCAGGTCACTGTGGGTTAACAGGAAAAGAGACAAATTAAGTATTCTGTCGGCATGTTGGCTTGAGCTACAGGTAAATGATGGGGCTATTACTGGTATTGGGAAGAATGGGTGGGGACAGTAGAACCAAGAGTTAGGTATTGGATACATTCAACTAAGATGCCTACCAGATATTCAATATCAATATCACAGTGACATCAAGAAAGAAGTAGGCTGTGGGAATCCAAACTTGAAGGAATAGTATGTGGTGAAGAGAGGTGGCAAAAGCTTGGGCTATTCGTTTGGAAGTCATCACCATATAGAGTCTATTTAAAGCCATGGGGATACAGAATATCATGTAGTGAGAGGGTACTGTAGCCAGAGGAGAGGAATTCCATTCGGGAAGAGGAAAGGGAACAAGCCACAGTTACTGAGATGGTGTGGGCAGTGAGGTGGGAGGAAATCTGAAAGAACAGGGTGGGTGCTCTGAGTGGAGGAAAAAGAGCAATAAATGAGAACAAAGTACCAGCCACATTCAATTATAGTACTATTCTCTGCCTTCGTTACAATTTTGCAGATGGTTAGGCTGGAATATTTTCTGACACTTAGCAGAACAGGTGATGTTGCCTGGCAGAGGAGCCAGATTCTATCGTAGCACAATTTGAGAGGTGTTAACAGGAATTATAAACAGAGTTCTTCTCTTTGCCCATCCTCCAGGGAATGGAATGTCCAACAACAGACACTTGTTAGTGCATAATTAATTGGATGAAAACATTTTTGTTACCTGGGAAGAGTCACATAAATTAGTACACAGCTTAGCAACGACTAGTAGAAGCAGCCCCATGTCGTCTGTTGATCTTATGGGGAAAGTGGAAAGTTTGTGGTTGTAAATGAAAGACAGAGGTGAATCACTTAGTACCGATAAAGCAATATCATATTGACTTTGTGCTTCCCGGGGGAGAAGGTGTACCAGGGAGGAAATAACAAGTGACAAAGAGAGTGGGAGGAAAATGTCCTAATTGTGTATAGCTTGGGGGCATCCCAACCAGGCTCTCTTGCCTTCTCCTATCGCCATTTTTCCTTTGCGTCCACATCTATTCCTGCCACTTCAAATGCCATCTGTATGTGAATGATGTGTGCCGCTATATTTCAAGCCCAGCTTTTTTCCTGAACTTGACTATTGCTGTTTACTGACTATCCAGAGATTTCTCGCTTTCAGCATGTCAGAAGGAAGACTCTGTGTTTCCCTCTGTCCTACTCCTTTCACTACTTCCAGAGGGCACCAGCTTCAACCCAGCTTCTGAAACTCAAACCCAAAGTCATCTATGACCTCTGCTTTCCTACTTGTCTATCCTCATATGATCATAACTTATATTCCCTATACCTCCTATGTATATTCTGTCCTGTTATCTCTGTCTTTCTTACCCCATCTCTTACCCGACAGCATTTTCCTATTTAGTCTTCCTGCTCTAAATATCACCCACTTGCTGAGCATTAACTTTAGATTTAACTGAATTATGCATCCTTGCATGTCTGATCTCTATTTCCCACTCCATCCTTACTTTGCACTGCAATACCATATATAAACTGGAATGAAACTGTAGAGACTCTTTTTCATGTGCTTAGAGATCATGAGGAAGCAAAGAGAAATAAATTTACTAACCACACTATGGCACAAAGTACATGCTGTTGTGACGGAACACTAAACTCAACAGTGTCCACTTTTAGAAATTATTATAATTTTTATAATTTTACTATGAGTTAACTTACGTAAAGGAATGGCATATATTCTAAAAATTAAAGTACGGAGGTTATGACAATTTATCTGAATTTACTCTCAAACGTTATGATCAGATTGTGATAAACTACGATCTCACATTTTTATTGAAAGTTTGCAGAAAACAAAATGCATTATCAGAAATTAAATTTAATTGACTGTAAGAAAGAATATGTTGCCTGAAACTGCATCTTGATACCTTTATTCTTTATTTATGGAAATCTTCCTAATTCTTCAAAACCTAGCCCAAAAGTCATTTTCTTTTTTTTCTTTTTTTTTTTTAAAGATTTTATTTATTTATTTGACAGAAATAGAGACAGCCAGCGAGAGAGGGAACACAAGCAGGGGGAGTGGGAGAGGAAGAAGCAGGCTCATAGCGGAGGAGCCTGATGTGGGACTCGATCCCAGAACGCCGGGATCACGCCCTGAGCCGAAGGCAGATGCTTAACCGCTGCGCCACCCAGGCGCCCCCAAAAGTCATTTTCTTAATGATGATTGTTTTCAACCCAATCAGATATAATTACTCCATCTTACTGTATTTTGCTTCTAACTCTATTATAAGACATTCTTTATTCTGACTTGTATTAAAATAGTTGACAATATACTACAACAAATTATGTCTTCCTTGAAGGCAGGTAATAAGGATTAAACATGTTTGTTTTCACTGAAGTAAAACCATCCTTCTTTCAATGAAGATTTGGGCTTTTATAATAGTATTTTAAAATAATTTCTATGTTTTCTTTTTTTAATTAAAATGTATGAATCAACAAACAAAAATGTAACTCAATATATATCACAAAGCTACCTCCCTGCTAATTCGGAATATGGTTCCCCATAAAGGAATAAATAACCGTAACACAAGTGTTTGGCCTCCCTCATCGTACACTTATTCTTTAGGTAGAGTAAAGCTTATATTTATAAATATTTATATTTATAGCCATTTTAAGTATATGTATATATACATACACACATACATATCAAGTATATATCAGACATATATGCATCACATATATGCATGGTCCAGGACACACACACACTGACATATATATGAGACTTTATGTGACATTCTTCACAGAAATAGATCTGAAAGGGAATTTAAAATGTTACCAGAGCCACATTTAATAAACTGATTAAGAAGCTAATTATAAATATACTGAGAGCGAGATTCAGAACATATTTTTTACTCCAAACAGAACATAATTTGCAATGGACTTTAACAGAGCAACTTTTTTGGAGTTCACTCACAGTACTTTGGTGTCATGGTAACAAATCATTTAGTTTAATACTTTCATCCCACATCTTATTTTGAGAACAAATTAAGGATGTCAGTGATCCTGGTTTACTTTGCACTATACACTGCCTCAATCATTTCAACTGAGTTGAACTGGATGCTAAAGAAGGTTGCAAGTATTTGTTTCTAAGGATAACTTAATTTTGGGGGGGGTCTATATAGCATAATTTAATTACAATGTTGCCTAGAGAGGTCAGGGGTCTAGATTAGCTCCCAAGTTCTATTCTTCCCTTTTCACAAGATACTTTTCAGAAAAGAGTGGATTACAATATACAGGCTCTGGGTGCTCTGTGGAAACCTGTCCCTCTCAACACAGACATACCTAATCTACTATACTATGCATCTGTCATGGTCCTGAACAAAAGGACTTGATCCCAATGTAAAGAATTATTAAGATATGATTATATGCCCCAAGTCAACAAATATAGAAAGAAACGAAAAATATCATTACTTGAATGGAAGTTTTGAAAGTTGTTTTTTTTTCTTTAATGATTTTGAAATACAAAATAATAACAGAACTTGATTCTACTTAATGCTATTTAGGTCACACAGGAATTTGGGCTACTTCTTTTAAGGATCTTAAATGATTCTCTAAATGTAGGGACTGAAGACAACTTGTGTAAAGCATGGTTTCTCAACCTCGGCAATATCAACATTTTGGGTCAAATGTGGGGGGGGTTGTCCTGTGTGTTGTAGAATGTTTAGCAGCCCCCCTGGCTTCAGCCCACCAGATGTCAGCAGCACCTGCTCCCAGGTTGTGACATCAATATAGACCTTGTTATAGGTCTGCTTGAGGGTAAAACCACCTTCGTTTAGAAACCACTGGTTTAAATAATATTGAAAATGTTTTGCATAATTAGCTCAAAACAACTTTATGCTATTGGTCAAAACAGAAGTTATTTATGTTGACTTTCAAAATGTGAACCTAAGAAAAATATCTAGATACTGAAGAGGAATGTTTGGATTAAAATAAAGAGACAGTATCATACATGACTATAGCTACAAACTCTAGTATAAATATCTTTAAGACCTTAGTAATATTTTAACAACATGGTGAATTTTAACATGTGAAAATAATGAAAAAGTATTAGGTATATTTATACAAATTATATCTATCTATCTGTGTTTCTATTTTCACAATCTATTAAGCACTGCCTCTGTATGGTTCAATTAGCTTGTCAATTTCCACATTTATAGTCCATGCTATTTATTATATCCTGAATATTTTTATAGCTTATTAATTTAAATATATCTAGTCCTCATAAATTCATTGGAAAGTCATGTATATGTAAATATATATTATCATTTATATACATATATTATATACACATAAATGTTTTTTGTGTGATATGATGTATATATACTATATATGTCTCTGATATGTGTATATATTATATATACATAATATTTATGTGTATATAACTTGTTTAAATTTTATATAGCATATATTATGTATACATATTTATGATCATATCATTCTATTGCTCCTGACTTCTTGCATTTGAGCTTAAAAACACAATTGTCAGCAAAGTGGAAGGAATATTTATATATTTGAAAATTTATAAGCTTGTAAACATAAATATGAGGGTATTGGGCCAGTCTAAAGAGAGTTTTCCTACATGTAGGGGATTAAAAAGAAGTATAAACAAACATCCTATATTCTAAATTAATCATGTCCAAACTTACCAGTAGCAATTGTTTTGCAAGTTAAATACTTAATTTACCCCAATGTCAATCATTCTATCTTTTTACACTGCCTGAGTACAGCACTGTTCTAAGGAGATGCAAAGATTTAAAGGCATTCCCACTCAGGTGTGGATCAGATATATACACCACTTCTAAAATAGAGATGGATTCATGGCAACCGGGCTACACATACACATATGCATAGAACAGAGGGAGAAAGCAAGTAACAGCATTTTGAGCTGCATCTTGAAGAGTATAACAGTTTTCTAAGTTTATAAGGGGCAAGGCATGGAAACGTGAAATTGCATGGCTTAATGAGGACCCACAAATGGCCGAAGTGCAAAGCATCTGATCAAGAAAAGCTGAGAGATAAGGCGAGAAAGACAGGCAGGACCAGACTGAAGAGTCTTTTTTTTTTTTTTTTTTTTTTTTTTTGGAGAGTTTATTTATTTAGAGAGAGAGAGAAAGAAAGTGGGGTGGGGGAGAGGGGAGGCAGAGAGAGAGGGAGAGAGAATTTTAGGCACACTCCCCACTGAGTGCAGAACCCAATGCAGGGCTTGATCTCACAACCCTGAGATCACCACCCGAGCCAACATTGAGTCCGAGGCCTAACCAGCTGAGCCATCCAGGAGGCCCTGGACAGAGTCTTTTATCCCAGTTAGCCCTCTTAGTCCTAAGGAACCACTGAGGGATTCTCAACAGTGGGGTCACATGGTTGGCTTTGTGTTTTAAGAAAAATATATGACAACAAAATGTGACAGCATGCAGACACTTGGTAGGTTCACATGGAAAACAATGCAGAAGAAAAGAAGATGCTAAACAATAGCACAGACACCCAAAGTCTACCACTACCCGAAGACACAGAAAAGAAAAAAAGGAAGAGAAGAAAGTGTTTCTTTGAATGAGCATTCACACCAAGCTCTATTCTTGCCCACAACTCCCTGAGAATATACTGTTTTAATGTTAAGTGGAATATATTGCTGTAATTGTAGTCACAGACTTTGTAGTTATACACAAATGACATGATACAGAGGTGCTGCTCCAAAATTATTGTTAAAAAATTATGAGCATGAGCAATATACAATCTGTGATTAGAGGCAAAACTGTAGATACAAAATCACTCTTTGTAAAATATTTCCTTATGCTGAAAATATATTTTCTTTCATCAAAAATCTAACAAATTGTGGGTACTTGGGTGTTGAATAATAATGTATACATACAACTTGGGTGATGATTTATTTATATATATACACACATACACACACACACACACACACACACAACTTATAAGGACATGAGTATCTCCTATAAATTAAAAAAGAAAAATTAGAAGGGAAAATGAATTTTCTAGAAGATAATTTATAAACCACATGAATTATTTCTATGACTATACATGTTTGCATATTCAACTTAACAAACTGCTGTATCTTATTCATTATTGGCATTTCGGTGTTGTTTATAGGCTAACAATCTAAAACCAAATTTTTTGTGTACCTGTGTGTGTATTTTTGTGTACCTGTGTGTGTGTTTATGTGTGTGCTAAGAACTTTCCTGATTTGCTCACATTCAATTATGTGAGTTTGGAAAAATTTTAGTCTCATATTTGGAAAACATTTTAAACTTTTGGACATGTATATTCAATTGGAAATAAATATTCCTACTTCAAAAAAATCATGTTATTTTAATTGAAGATTATCTCTATTGATTTCTACAGTAAAACTCTTCTTGCATTTCAATGAAAAATATGTATTTTTATAATGAAAAAATCATTATAATTTTTAAAGGTGTTACTTAACATCATTCCAATCAATGTAATAATAGTCTGTTCTAAGTCACGCATATAGTATGAGCAAGATTGATGTGATTAGACAAAGAAAATCTCTAGTATTTATCAAGCAAATAAATATATTGGAACAAACAAAAGAAAAAAGAGAAAAATGATGGCATCAACTCTCTTATGTCTCTGATACCTTAATTGGCCTTAAATTACAAAATTTGACAGTCATTCCTTTAAAAAGAAAACTGAGTTGGATATACAACTTTGTTTTTGTTTTTAAATTACACATTAATAAATCTTTGGGGCACCAGGGTGGCTCAGTCAGTTGGGTGTCTGACTCTTGATTTTGGCTCAGATCGTGATCTTAGGGTCATGGGATCAGGCCACGAGTAGGGCTCCACACTGGGTGTGGAGCCTGCTTAAGATTCTCTCTCTCCCTCTCCCTCTGCTCCTCCCCTCACTTGCTCATGCTCTCTCTCTAAAATAAAGAAACAAATATTTAAAAAAATAAATTACATATTAATAGATCTTTATTAAAGTCCTTTACATCCACTAATGTATGGTCATAAAAATCTAAGCACACTATTAAACACACACAAGATTAAACACACACACACACACACAAACACACAAAACTGGTCTGTTTAGATACAGAATAATTACAAAATGGCTTATAACATCAGCCATCATTTACAAAAGAGCTTACAGAATTTCTACTGTGCCTGGAAAACGGAGTCATGAAGATGAATAAAGCATCAGGTAGGCCCTCTAGGACCTCATGGACTAATCACACTACAGATACAGAAATATCTTCTAAACAGTATAGATTGTATTGTACTAGTGATTGCGTCACCCAAGAAAGAGTCTGATATTGGTAGCATTTGTTCTGAGAGCCTTGAAGGCTGTAGTCAAAGCAGAGTGTGAACACAAGTGCATGTTGTTCAGGGAAACGGCGCTCAGTTCAGAGTACCTGGGTGGTCTGGTGCCCCCAACATCGGACCTATTGGTGATACAGAGAGGCTGAAATTGAAAAGAAAACTGGGGCCACATTTACAATTGCCCTGCTTTGTGGTTGCAGACTTATTCTGTAAGCAGTAAGGAACCACTGAGGCCTTTAAACAGAAGACATGTATAATCAAACATAAATAACATAAACTGCCCCATGACAAAAGATGCTAGTAGGAAAAGACCAAGAGCAAAGTAAGAAGACAAGATGGCACTGATCTGTTTGATTATCCACTCCTCTGTAAGATTCCTATTTAAAATAAGCATCACAATATTATTTTCTTTACTCTTTGCCTGAGACTGCCCCTTCGTAATTAATTGTCCCTAACCCAATAAACATTTTCTCAGAATCAGGGAAATCAAGATTCCCATCTTACTCCAATAAAGGAGCCTATTTATATTTCATTCTTACTTAAGTGAATAATTTGTCTCCTTTTCAAACTGATTATATTTAATTGTGTTTATTTCCTTTATGAATAACACTTTTTTACCTTCTCTTGTTCTTCTTCTTTTTTTTTTTAAGATTTTATTTATTTATGTGACAGAGAGCCAGCGAGAGAGGGAACACAGCAGGGGAGTGGGAGAGGAAGAAGCAGGCTCATAGCAGAGGAGCCCGATGTGGGACTCGATCCCCGTACGCCGGGATCACGCCCTGAGCCAAAGGCAGACGCTTTAACGACTGCGCTACCCAGGCGCCCCGCGCTACCCAGGCGCCCCGCTACCCAGGCGCCCCTCTTGTTCTTCTTAAGCACTCTAGTTACTTTAAGATAAACTCACCTCAAAGTAAAGAAAGTGTTATTAAAAAAAAAAAAGGAAGAAAGTGTTATATAAAAGATGTTTTAGACTATTTGTTTTTCTATGGAGAGCTCTAATGCTATCTAGCCAGTTACTATGTTTGATGCAGGGATGTTTCGCCCTTATGCTATTATCATCCTATCTAGCAATAAATGTTGATAGCTGTTGTCAAACAAGACACTTTTTTAGAATGATAGGCTAAAATCATGGGAAAATACTATTTTCAGTGCCAAAATTGAAAATAATCACCTCCTTCCAAAGTGAGAATATATCTAACATTTTCCCTGTTTCTTAACAAAGTCAACATACATAAAACTTAGTTGTTCTCATTTGTCCTCATATAAGTATTTGCATATCCTTGCCTTTTTCCAGAACAGTACTGAAGTCAACTGCATCATCCCATAAAAACTTGAGGACTTTGATATTTAATCAATGGTTAAAACCTTACTGTGTTCTCTTTCTACTCCATAGATTGATTTAAAACTTTAGTAAAACCCCAAAATGTCCACCATGCTAAACACCACCAGTTTGGGGGAAGTTATGGCTGTACAGGTGATTTGAATTGTGAACAGGGTGATAGGTACCACCTTTACACATCTATCTCTGCAGACATTGATTCAAGCCTTGGTGAAAGTCATTATTTTTGCATAAACTTTACACAAGGAACTTGTTACTTTGTAGTGTTTAATACATTGATAATAAAATATTAGACATTAGCTGGGTTATTATGTATGCAGTATAGATGTTTATTTAGGTATTTATCCCCAAAATGTATGTATGTGAAAGTTTCCTGATTACTCAGTGAATACTGATATTCCATTTATGGACATTCATTAATTATATTTGAGCATGATTATTCTCACAGCAATTATATAAGAATATCTTCATGTTAAACTCTGAGGCAAACTCTACTTACCATTCTATTATTTTAAAGCTTTTGGTAGAATTTTCCATTCTGTCATGCAATCTTATATTCTGTACTGTGTTTACAAGGCACTTTTATATTATTTGTACTGAAATTTTCAAAAGAACATACTGATTATTCTGAGATTTAAAATATTAATATTAATTTTATGTGCATGTTCAATGCTCTTATGGTACAGTTGCTCAAACCTTAGTGTTTCAAATGGGACAAAACCAATAATGTTAAAAAATTAGACACTGAGGAACCTCAATAGGAAAATATCCAGGGAAAATAAAATTCTCCATATGAATAAAATATGCATGTTGTTACTAGATCTAAGTGAGTACAGTAGACATCATTTCCCACGTTTCCTTTAGATTATTGTCATCCTACTAATGATATGTCTCTCCCCTTCTCTTTTTCTCCTGGATCCTCCCCTTAAGTGGGGTAGGAAAGGTATAATCTTGTGAGTGAGCAATGTCCATGTTTCCTTAACAAAGAAATCTCAGCAACGAGGCCACTAAGAATATTTAGCACTTGGTTCAATACCATTGTATGAACCAGACAAGAAACTGTATCTAATGAGAGTATACTAAAAAGTTTCCTTGAAAATTTAAGTGACAACCACAGTGAGCAACCATAATATCTTAATGTACTGGGCAAACTGAACTGGGTTTGTTTAAAAGTCTCAGAATTACTGATTTTGCTGAGAGAACAGAAAAGGATATATGTAGCTGACCCAGTGAGGAAAGGGTAACTCAGTATTAAAATTTTTCTATAGGATACTTTGTATAATTACTTTATATTCCTTGGAGACTAGAAGATTATCATAGGAATATAAATGGTTCTATTAACTAAAAAACTAAAAATATATCCTACGTAATACTAACACATTTCAAATTGGAATAATTCACAAATTTATTACATATATAATAACATTATATAATTTTCCTATTATACGAATACATAATTATTATGTTTATCTATAGAAATCTTTAAGTATAATGAGTGATTCATTTAGGTATATTTACATACATACTGATATTATTATAGGAAATAGCCATATCGCAAACTCTGTTGTAATGATTACATATAAAATGGAATCTGATAAATATTTGACATATATGACCAGTGAATCAGGAGGCCATTATAATACCTCCTTAATAAAGCAAATAAAAACACAGAAAACCTGTGGATTTTATCATAAAGTTGTATGATAAAGACATGTTCTTCATTTAAGCAAAGAAAAGTATAGAATAATTCTGAACAATTATAAGGAGAGAAGGTAAAATGATCCTAAATTTTAATGGCATTGGATTATATGTCTTTCATAGTACTTGGTTCTAAGTTAAATAATGATCACATAAGCATAATTTGTCAAAAACTAAAATAACCAAAACACAACTAACAAAAATATAGGCATGGAAGTTGAAAAAGAATTAGAAGTAATATGTTCAAATTTACACATTAAAAAAAATTAGTAAATAAAGGTATTTAAAGGTGTTTAAAGCGATGGTGATATTTACCGGAAATAGTTACGAATGCTAAGTATGCTTACCTTTAAGACGTGGTAAAAGATATGAGGAAGGAATGGAGCAAGATATTTTTGCTTATTTTTTATCCGACTGCACTGTTAATATTTTAGTTGCTATCACATAATGATTAAGAGTATCAGTCTGCAACCAGACTGCCTTGGTTCAAATCTTAGTTATACTGCATACAACCTATGGCCTTAGTCAATTGACTAAACATCTATTTATGTATCTTAAATACCTATTTATGTTAGTTTCCTCTTCTGTAAATTTAAAAATCAAAAGTGGTTCTATTGGAGGGTTCTTATCAGGGCTTAATGAGCTAATATTTAAAAAGCATTAGCCAAGGTACCTGGCTAGCTGTTGGTAGAGCGTGTGACTCTTGATCACAGGTTGTAAGTTCAAGCCCCACACTGGGTATAGAGATTACTTAAAAATAAAGTCTTTTAAAAAATAAATAACTAAATAAAATGTGCGTACCATTAGGTAAGCACTATAAAATAATTAAAGAAAATAAAAAGAAAATAAACATCATGCGTATGGATAATGGTGAATGCATTTCATAATAACACATAATTTAAATTTTTAAATAACATTAGTTATGAATGCATTGCTATGAGTAAGTGAAAACAGTATTTTTATGATGGTATCTGATACATTAGAAATGTCTAATTTATGAAGATTTTTTTTATAACATGACAAGTTTTTAGAAGCAAATAGATGCATGTTTTGAAGCACTTATTTTATGGAAAGGAAATATGATGCATTATAATAGTTGGCATCATATATAATTTTTGATATCAGAAACCAAGGAAATGAAAATTGCAGAATTTTCTGAATTTAATTATAATTTCATTGGGAAATTGAAAATGCTTTTACATTATTTTATTTCTAATCATTCAGTATGCTAAATAATATGCTTATTTTCCTTATATTTTAAAACATTAAAGAATTCAGAAACTCACTATCCAACATGCAGAGGAGACTTCCTGAATCTTGAGTTCTAAATCTCAATCTATCCCAAACTTCAACTTGACAACTTCTTTAATTAATGTATGTCTTCATAGCCTCATCTGGAAAAGAAAGAAAAAACAAGGAAAATCATCTCTCATTCTCATTGTTTTAATCAATATTGATCAGAAATTTAACGTCCAATCATTAGTGGGTCTCATTCTATTAGTATTTCAGAATAACTAAGATTATTTATAAAATACTGGCAGTTCTAATTTATAAGCAAGTTGTACTGTAAAGTTCATTTGTAAGTCACAGATATAAAGGTCAGAAAAGACTTCAGAGGCCATCAACTTCCCACTCCATTTTTTGTATAAACCCTTCTGGAACATCCTTATCACTGACAGATGGGCATTCATCCTTTGGTTAAAAATGTCAAGTGATCACAAGCTCAGTAATTTAAAGGCAGCCCATTTTGCATCTGGACAGCTGGAGTCTTTATTAAATTTTACATCTACTAAACTGTTTCCCTATAGTCACACATACTTGCTGCAAGTATTTATTTAATGCCAGATATGTCAAATACGTTGAAATCACAGAACTTACAGTCCAATTGAAAAGGCAAAGAATCACCAAATAATAGCACAAATATATTATTACAAATTGAACTAAATGCAGAGAAGGGAAAAAAAAGTTACTCTTACTATTTAGCTGGGAAACCTGATGTCCTCCAGGGGCACACACTCACACAAAAAACAGTCTTAAAAAAGTATGGCTGCATGAAATAAGAAGAGGGGATTTAAATGGAGACTGGGGGGACTGGAGTGGAGGGTCCCAGAGTAGAGGAGAAGAGGAAAGTCTGTTTCACTTTGGAGATCGGAGTGAGGACAATTGGATGTGTGGGTTCGGAGGCAGACAGCTGCACTCAAGAAACCAAAAGAGGGACAAAGTATGTGAAGCAAACTGCACAAAAGGGGAAATGCTGCAAGGCGAAACTGTAGAGGTAGGAGGTCAGGCAGTTAGGGCCCTAGGGGGACTTCTAAAGTTGCTACCATCTCCTCCTTAAAGTGACACCCAATACATTTACACCCTGTTCAACATTACAATATACATGCCAGTAGTAACCAATTCTGCTTCCCACATTTCAGCTGAACAAGTGTCTCCAATTCCATCCACCATTTTTCAGACTGTCCAGAAACGTTACTCTTCCAACTGGCTTCCTCTGCTGTCACAGTTATATGTTTGGGTTTGTTACAAGTTTAACAATGTATTGCTAGAACTAATCACAATATTATACTTGTCATCTTTGTTAAATAATGATTTGAGCTACTATTGATATTTGCTGTGATCATATGATCCACGTCCAAATCTACTCATATTTGAGGGTCAAAGTGGGAACTACCATGAAGTGGGAAAGTTACACAAAGACAGTAAATGTAAAGCAGTCCTCTTAAGGGCAAACCCGGGTTTATAGTTACTCGAATTATTGCTTCTCTTCCATTTTACACAGTCTACTTTGTTTTGACCTGGAGGATTGCCTGATAAAAACAGGATGCCCAGTTAAATTTGAAGGTCAGACGGAGAATAAATAAATTTTCAGTGTAAGTATGTCCCATGCAATACTTGAGATCCACTCATACTAAAAATTATTTATTATCTTTCTGACCTTCAAATTTAACTGGAGGTCCTGTATTTTTGCTGAATTTGGCAGACTTCTCTGCATCTGTAGCACTCTTAGGGGCTAATGAACATTTCCATCATCTGTGGTTCCAAATGATGACTATTTCTACACCTGGCATGGCACAGAGACCATTACTACATTCAAGTCTTTTGTAAATCGTAAGATTTTCATAATGCTTGTGTAGAGGACAGAAAAATACAAACAACTTATTGAGCACCTTCAATATTTCAAGCACTATGCCATACTCTGGAAATTCAAAAATAAATAAGACACGACTCCTACTCTCAGGATGCCACTGTAGGAAACAAGGACAAACATCTAAAATGCAAAGTGACAAGTGACATATTAAAAGTGGAGAGAAAACTTGATAGGAACATAATCAGGGAGTCTTAAATACCAGGGAAATTTATGAAGACTGGGAATTTGATATTGAGTAGCAGTTCACCTGTGAGAAAAATTGGGGAAGACAGCCCAAAGAGAGCTCCTAGCTTGTGCAAAATCGCTATTTGAAAGTGAGTCTAGGAAACATCGTACAGTGCAGTAAGCATGAGAAGATACAGCTACAGGTGAGGTTAGGACAGTGGGCTGCAGCAAAGGGCCCTGCTGAAGCGTGTACTCTAACAATTCTCATTTATTGAATGCGTATCATGTGCCAGGCACAGTGGAGATTAAAGTTAAAAATAGAAAGGTAATTTGGAAGTTATTTGAACCTGGATCTATGATATGATGGAAGAGCAAAGATGACTGTGAAGTCCTCAGCTTAGGCACTGGGGAAGATTGTGATGCCATTTCCCAAATGAAAAAAAAATCGGAGGAAGAGTAAGTAGGAGGTGAGAGAAGAGGAGGCAAAGTGGAGCTTGGGCATGGTAAATCTAAACAGTGAAAATTTCCCTTTTTATTTTCGATACGGTGATGACAGATCATTTTACTCGATGACTAATGGAGTTATGAAGTCAGAACAGCATTTTTGTGGATGTTTGGCTATTTTTAGCTTCTTCATTGCCAACGTGAAGGTTTGTGCAATAAACAGATCCATGAGTGGTAATGATGCAAGTTTCTCTGGACAATAACTCTAGACCACTATGGCCCACGTCTTGTTTCTCAGGGTCAAGTTCTCACTATTCCGAGACAGACCGGCTCTCGTAGGAAGGTTGAGGGCTTCCCAGATTGAGAAACAGAAGTGAATTGATAAGAAAGTTGTTTCCTGATTGAATCACATAATTATACAGTTAGCACTGAGTTCTGTTTTTAGAGACTGAAGTTAAAATTTACTTCCTCGGAATGGAGGTGATTGTACATTAGGCGTCTAAGAAAAGAGTGAACAGCATTAATCAGTAATGCATTTACTTTTATAAACCAGAGTTATTTTCTGAGAACCTCAGGAAGTTTCCTTGAATTCTATTCACTCCAATTACTCTTTGGATCTTTTAGTGAGTTTTTACAAATGAAATTTTTATTTGTACAACACATTTCTAATATTTGCGGTTTCAATTTTTTTACTTCTTTTTGTTTCTTTTATTTAAATGACATTTAAAAAGATAAGGAAACATTTACATATTCCCCCAATGCTTTGCCCCAAGTAAGCACTCAATAAATGGTTTTGACTGACTGGGAAATTCTTTCTTGCTAAAAGGCAATATTAACCTCCCCCATTCTTTTTTGCATATAAACTAAGGTCATCTCTTATCCTTAATTCTGCTATGAAATAGTTCTGCTTTGAAAACAGCAAAGATGCAATTTCTAGAAATATAAAATAGAGAGTATTATTTTAAAGTAGCTAGAATAAAATAAACCACAAACATTAATTAAAATAATAAAATAATTAGTATTTTTAATCAGTGAAGACTCACATGTATAACTGATTTTCCAAAACATAGCAAAATCATTTTGCTCAATTATCTAATTATGTATTTACTTTGCTTTTCACTTTGTAAACTTTAGTTTTTCTATAATTTATAATTACTTTGAGTCTTTTTGCAACACTGACATTTTTCATAATACTGGCAGGTCTAAACCTTATTGAGTCATTCTTTCTACAGTGAAAACATAGCCACATATCATATCAAGTTTGTAAGCTATTTGCCATGTGATTGATTGCAGCAGAATATTTTTATTTACATCGCACATGCTTTACTATTTCCAATTCCCTCTTTATTTTTTAGCACAGATCGTGTAAGGAATGGACCACATTCTCCAGATATTCCAATAATACTAAGATACAGAGCATATCTATCCCACATTCCAAAATTGTGGCAACCCTAGGCCGTATACCAAGTCAATGAATATGTATTAAGTATTCATTTTGCAATTAGAAGAAGAAGATATGCAGTTCTTGGAGGCAGGCATCTGTTACTTTTACCAACTTTAAATTTCCTTTATAGTCGGGATGGAGCCTCACAGTGATTTGAGAGCATTTACAACAAAGGGCTTTGTGTGAAAAAGCTACCGCTGATTGTAACAAAACATTACAATTCTAAGTGGCTTAGAATGAGCATTTACTCTCACAGATCTGTGAATAGGCAAAGCAGAGCCTTGCTCCTGGCCGGAGCTCAGTGGGTCCAGGGCTGGTCCACATGGTTTTCATCTTCCTCCATCATATCTGAAGATGGCATTATAAAATGAAATTTTTTTTAGCAATGAAACAACTTTCCATTTCCCAGAATGCTTTTTGCGTGCAGGAAGCTCAGGGCCCAGAAATATTTTTGTGTTATTTTTGTCTTATTTACTATTTAAAGCAGGATTAAGTACCTTTTAGTTCAGATTTATGGCACTCTTGTAAGATATTTCTTCCAAATACCTTGTAGGCATTCTATGTTTTTGATTCCACGAGTCTTGGGGGTAAATGCTTTCTCTCCAGACTTAATTATTTGGTTTTTGGGCATATCTGGCCAACACATTTTCTAGGAGACCTAGTGCCTGGCTATAAGTGTTCACTAGAGACCACTTTATCACTTCTAGAAAATTTAACAAAAGGGTGTTGGGGTCACATCCTTGGCTTGGACTCACTGTCTGTACCCTTATTTTAAATTTTGCTAGCAGAAGAGTCTAGAGATTAGAAAAAGTTCTAGCTTCCAAGCCAACAACACTGCTTGCAAACTGGACAATTCTTTCCTTAACCTACATGTTGCAGAATAGTATTACATGCGGCTACGATGATTTTGATATCTATCTGGTTACCATCTTAAACTCAAGTAGACAAGTTCTTAAGGTCTATTTACTATGTTACATGTTATTTCAAGCAACAACACTGCCAAATATTTCAACATTTCATAAGGTCATCAACTCATGCTGATTTGCCCATGACATTCCCAGTTTTAGCACTGAATGTCCCACATTCCAAGAAACCTCTGAGTTCCAGACATACCGTGATAGTTACTGTACTTACTACTCTACAACATGTAACATGGCTTGCAAATTTTAAAGCATCCTATAACAATGTCCTTATATCTTTCAACAGGTTGCTCACCTACCACTTCCCAATTCTAAATGTGTATATAATTACAGCACCCCACTTATCCATAACAATTTCTATATCAGTATAACAATGCATCTCTAAACTCAGTGACTTAAAATAACAATAATTTATTATTGTTCCCATGCCTGGGTGATTGACTGATTGGAGCAGGGCTCATTTGAGGGCAGCTCAGTTCCACATGTCTCTTATCCTCTTCGGACCAGTGAAAAAAAACCTTCCTAAATTCCTTTTATGGCAATGGCTGAGACATAAGAACAAGCCCAAGCATACAAGCACAGTTTAAATTTCTGATTTCTTGATATCTGCTAATACTTCATTGGCCAAAATAAATCAAGTGGCCAAGCCCAAGGTCAACAAGCAGGGAAATACACTGCACCTTTAATGGGAGGGAAAGTGTAAAAGAGTATCAAATAGATTCTATTACATTTAAGTATTCATTTTTACTGTAAGTTACATCATGTTTAGGTATTCGGGTATACCTCATTTAGGTGTGAGGTTTAAATTCTCTTAAGTAAATCACTTCATACCATGTAATGAGGTCAACCCACCCAGCCTTCAAGATTTCGTTTACATTGTCGGGGTGCAATCAGGAAGTAATGGGCATATAAGAATATTATGAATTTACTAATCATCTTAGAAGAAGAGACCCAGCCAGAAGCAAGAGTAAGTGTGGGTGGAGTTATAATCATGGCGATCAAGAATGCCAGAAGCATTTAAAGAGGAGGGAGCTAGCAGAAGGACCAATCGACAGTTGCCGACCCTATGCAACAACTGACTTTTCTTTTGCTATTTTTACTATCAAATACAATCTTTCTGCTACGTTGATTGCATCCAGAATTTTTTTAGTTCTTCTTTTCCTATTTTTCCAATAGAACAGTCACTGCCCTATTAAGTCTTTTAAAAAATTAATATAGCTATTTTCTATCATAAAAGTAGTTTGTAGTTACTACAGAAAATACAAATAATTGGGGGTTAAAAAAAAAAAAAAGAAATCCAGAATCCTACAGCCTAGATACAGTCATCCTAAGCATGATACAGCATCTTTTTACATTCATTTTCCTATGTGTATTTTCTATGAGTGCAATAAAAATAGTACTCAAAAATAGTTCTTACATAAATTATACCTTCAATTTACAGCTTGCAAGCATGTTAATCTGCTGCATAGCTTCCATTTAAAAACCTTGTATCAAACAGGGTTTCTCTTACTGCTGTTTTCCTGAATTGAAATTGGATATCCTTTTCCTGTATGTTAGGTTCTTAAAAGAGAAGGGGCTCATAAAAAAAACAAAACTGAAATATAGAATTGTATACAAACTAAATGCAAAACATAATACAAAAACGCAAAACCCTTTGGATTGATACCAGGGCTTCTTTCCTGGCTCTGACCTGCCTAAAGCATTTGATTGTCGAGACTCTTTTGCAAAATGTAATGCACTAGTGATGAGCCTCGGTTCCTCCAGCCCACATGTCACCCACAACCACAGAGATTTCCTGCCAAACGTTTGTTGTTACAATCTAGAAATGGATTCAGGCCTCGTTAGTCCAAGGACCCTTATTCAAACTGTTCTGGAATGGTCCATGGGCATCATATCAGAAGGTACGTCTGCCTAGCTTTCAGGTTGAATTACTGAGTCCACTCAAAGTTCTGAAGATTTATTTGGGTGCTCAAGCACAGTCTGTGCCTTTTTAAAAGATCATTTTCCTCAGCCTTGCAGTAAGAAAAACTTCCTCCTGGAGTCTGGCAATATAAGTATGTCAATATAAACATGTCGATTTCAAATCCTAGTCTACAGTGTATAAGAGAGGGTGTGCCTTATTAGGTGTCTTACTTACACTAGTTGGTTGTTGGAAGAATTTGTTGCAGGGAGGCTGACCAAGAGATATTTTTAAGAAAAACTTCAGCAACTTAATTATTTTTATTTGTTTACGTGTTCGGGTTTCATTTAGTTTTGATTTTCCTTAAAATTCAATCATAATAATTCTTGTACACACATTACAACATTGACAAAAGGTCCAGATGAAAAGCAGGAATTCCTGTTTTTTCCAGTCCACAAACCACTTCCTACTGGCACCGACTTTCAATGCTTCAAGTTATTTCTTCGAGTATTTATTCTGAATTTTAAACATAATATACTATGCTGCATTCCCTTAATTTATTCATTTCATAAATTATTTGTTCATATTTTGTGATGCCAGATGACCATTTAGCCTTCCCAAAATTATCACACTCTGTACTCAAATTGACAAATAATATTTACAGTATTATAATGGTGATGCAAATATTATTCAGCGCCAAGCAGTAGCCTACAATTATTCTTTTTTTTCTTTTTTTACATTTTCTTATTTTTCCTTCATTTACAATTTTTGGGGGTCTTTTTCTTTTTTTACATGGCCGACAGTTAACAGTTAAGAGTCCCAGTGAAGCATGCCTCTCTTCGTCCATGCCCTTTGCAATGTAACTTTGCTATTCATTGGTGATCCCATTAATAAATAGTCTGCTTCCCTTCCTCCTGAATCTGGCCTAGAATTTGACTTGTTTTGACCAATGAAATGAGAATGAAATGATATTGTTCTACTTCCTAGATTAGGTCTCAAAGGACCTCACTGGAGTTTCTGCTTTTGCTCTCTGGGAACCATGACACAACATGATGTAAAGAAGCCCAGGTGAAAAACCACAAGAAGAGAGAGGCCAAGCCAGCCTAACCCTTAAAGACCTCACATAGGCATGCAAATGCATAAGACCCTGCACAACCAGCAGAAGAACTGCCCTAGAACCCCAAGAGGCAATAATCCATTGTTGCTCATGTAAATTGTGTATCCCACAGAAACAATGGAATAAATACAAAGAACAACACGGAGTGACCTTATAACTTAGTGTTCCAAAGAAAGTAAAAAAAAGAAATAGAATGAGATGTATCAGTCTTTAGTACTTACATTACTTAAATACAAGCATTTGAAATAATACCCATTTTGTACAGTTATTATAGATACAGACAATACATAACAAATATATCAAAATGGTGTCTCATGGTGGAAGAAATGAAGTGTGGCATAGGCATAAAAGGAAATAAGAAAATTAGGAGTGGGATCTTGCCAAGAGCAAAGACAACAATGACTATAAGATGACGAGTGTGATGAATTCAGCCCTCTGCCTGTGAGGTACCCTCTCCCCCCAAAAAGTCTACCACACACACACCACTTACCTTACCCAGACTCACTAAATCAAAACTTCGTTAGTGATGCCCAGCCATTGCTATCATTTTAGGGTTCCCCAAGCAATCGTAATGTGATAACTCTTAATCTGGCATCATGAGTTTCTCTTCTAAATTTTAATTAATTAATTAATTTACTTACTCTCTATGTTTGTATGTTTGTTTGTTTTCCTGGACTTTTCCTCCTGGAATCTTCCACCTCCAATCTGTTTTCATCTGTGGGTTTACAGCCCATCCCAAAACTCCTTGTTGCTACTCTCTTCAGTCAGTTAACATTGTTTCTTTATTTTAGTTTTTTTACCTCAACCGGTTTACTAACTTCTTTTTACAAAGTATATTCTTCAGTATCTTAGCAATAAAGTGTGCACTGGAGATAAATTTTTTAAGTCTTTTCATGCTTATAAATGCCTTACTCTGCCCTTATACACACTTCATAGTCTTGCTAGAAATAAATTAATGAATTGAAAATCAGTCTGTGCTCTTTCACCTCTCATTTTTTTCCTTTTATATATAATTGAATTTTATTTATTTATTTTTTCTTCCCTACATCTACACCTATCAGCCCCAACCCAGGAGCTTCTGGAGTTTAGCATTTAGCTTTTAAGTAGGTCATACAGATTTGCATGTTTTAATCCCCACATACACGAGAACTTTAAATTATTTTTGTAATTGATATCTAGACTAAGATACCATTGTCAAAGAGTATACTCTGTATGATATGAATCATTTGAAGTTTATTGAGACATGATTTATGGACTAGCACATGACTAATATTTGTAATTATGTTATGTATATTCCATGTATATTTATATTTTATAGTTGTTGGGTGAAATATTTTATATGTGCCATTAGGTTAAAATTGTTAAAATGTTTCTTAGATCTTCTACATACTTAAATTCTTTGGCTTGTTACACTAATTACTAATAGAGATGAGTTTAAACAGAGGTAAAATGGTCCTAAAATTCCTATAGAACCATGTAAGTCCCCGAATAGCTGAAGCAATGCTGAACAAAAAGAGCAAGACTGGAGGCACCACACCTCCTTATTTCACAATACACCACAAAGCTAGAGTAATCAAAATATTATGGTGTTAGCCTAAAAACAGACATAGAGAACAGAACAGAATAGAGAGCCCAGGAATAAACCAACACAAATACATGAACTTATTTCCAACAAAGGCACCAAGAATGCACAACGAAGAAAGGATAGTCTCTCTAATAAATGGTGCTGGAAAAACTGGATACCCATATGCAAATTCATGAAACCTCTATCTTATATTACATGCAAAAATCAACTTAAAAGAATAAAATACTTAAACATAAGATGAAAAACCATAAAAGTCTTGGAAGAAAACATAGGGAATAGGAATAAGTTCCTTGACACTGGTCTTGGCAATGATTTTTTGGATCTGACACCAAAAGCACTGGCTCAAAAAAAAAAAAAAAAAAAAGTAAAAATAAACCAGTTAGACTACATCAAACTAAAAATCTTCTGCACAGCTATGGAAACCATCAACCAAATGAAAAGACAATCTACAGAATGGGAACAATGTTTGTAAACCATATATCTCATAAGGAGTTAATATCTAAAATACATAAGAAACTCTTATAATTCAATGGCAAAAAAAAAAAAAAATCCAAGTAACTCAATTTAAAAAGGAGGAAAGAAGTAGACAATTTTCCAAAGAAGACATGCAAATGGCTTACAGGTATATGAAAAGATGTCGACACCACCGATCATTGGGAAATGCAAGTCAAAACCACAATGAGAAATCACCTCATATCTGTTAGAATGGCTATTATCAAAAAGACAAGAAATAATAAATGTTATTGAGAATGTAGAGAAAAGGGAACTCTAATGTACTGTTGGTGGGAAAGGAAATGTAAATTGGTACAGCCAGGGGGCACCTGGGTGGCTCAGCTGGTTAAATGCCTTCAGCTTAGGTCATGATCCCAGGGTCCAGGGATAGCGCCCTATGATGGGCTCTCTGCTTAGTGTGGAGTCTGCTTCTCCCTCTTGCTCTGCCTGCCGCTCCCCCCTGCTTATGCTTGTGCTCTCTCTCTGTGTCAAATTAAAAAATAAATGAATAAATAAATAAATAGGTGCAGCCACTATAGAAAACAGAATGGAAATTTATAAAAAAAAATTGACTACCAATTAAAAATTGATTACCATATGAGCCCCAATTCCACTACTGGGTATTTTTTTTAAAGGAAACAAAGTCACTTTATTGAAAAATAACTGCACCCCTGTGTTCACTGCAGCATTATTTATAACAGCCAAGACACTGAAACAACCTAAGTGCTGATAAGTGGGTAAATAAATATTATTCAGCTAATAAAAAGGAGATCTTGCCATATGCAACAACACGGATTAATCTGGAGGGCATTATCTAAGTGAAATAAACAACCAGAAAGAGGAAGGCAAATACCATATGGCATCACTTACATGGGAAAAATCCATTTTTTTTTTTAAAGTTGAATTCAGAGAAACAGAATATAGAACGTTTGGTAATTGGGGGTTGGTAGCTGGGAGAAAAGGGGAGACATTGGCTAAAAGGTACAAACTTTTTTAAGTTTTAAAAAGAGTAAGTTCTGGAGACCTAAGGCACAGTGTTGTAACTATAGTTAATAATAACATACATTTGAAATTTGCTAAGAGAGTAAATCTTAAGTGTTTTCACCACACACACACACAATGATAACTATGTCATGTGAGGAATATATTAATTAGCTTGACTGGGGTAATCACTTCATAATGTACACATATATGAAATCACTACATTGTACACTTCATAAAATATTACAATTGTATTTGTCAATTACACCTCAGTAAAGCTGGGAAAAATGGTTCTTGGTACACAGCAGCCACTGAACAATTATTTATAAATAAATGAACCCCTAACTTGTTATAGATGATAATACATAAATAAATAAATAAATAAATAAATAAATAAATAAATAAATAAAGTCAATCACTATGATTATGGATTTATGTGTGAAAATTAATTTAGGGGTAATTTGAGGTCTGGATTAGCAGATCTTTCTCCCAGAAAAGAATTTCATTAGCTTCGAGGAGTTAAGATGGCAGAGGAGAAGGGGTCCCCTTTTTCAGCTGGTCCCCTGAGTCAAGCTGGATAGGTACCAGACCAGCCTGAACATCCACAGAGTCAGCCTGAGACGCAGGAAGATACATCTGGATCTCTACAAATGAATATCTCCAGCGCTGAGTATTGAGGCACAGATATTGGAAGATAAATGGAAGGGGGAGGGAGCCACCGCGTTTGGGCGCCGGGAAGTGGTAGCCACCTGCACGGGGGAGCTGGCGGACTCGCTGACTGCCACCCCTGAGAGTCCACTGAGACCGTGAGCCAGGGAACCAGCGAGACCAGTCTGAAAACCGGGGCTCCGGAGCGCACGGGGGCGGCTGGCAGCTGGCGGTGTTAGAAACACAAAGGACAGAGACGTGCGGGCCCTGGAAGTTAGGGCTGGGATGCCGGCTGTGGGGCGCACAATCCGGGATTCTGTAGGGTTTAGCAGCACCAACAGAAACAGAGTTAGAGTGGCCAGAGGGGCCCAGTGGAGAACAGTCTGCGATCCCTCTGTTCTGAGACAGAGGCTGAGATTCAGCTACTGCTGCTCTGATTCTCAGAAGAGGCACAGCAAATCGCCAGGGAAAGCTGCCAGAGAACAAAAGCCTGGAAATACCAGCTCACAGTGTGCCCATCCCCATCCCCCCTGGCAGGGGACATGGAGACTCTACCCAAACAGGGTTGCCTGAGTATCGGCGCGGCAGGCCCCTCCCCCAGAAGGTAGGCTGAAAAATCAAGAAGCCCACATCCCTAAGATCTCTATAAAACAAGTGCACACTGCCTGGGTCCCGGTCAAATAATTTGGGCTCTGGACAACCCCGCCACCTCTCCTCATCAGAATGACGAGAAGGAGAAATCCCCCCCAGCAAAGAAAAGACAATGAGTCTGTGGCCTCTGCCACAGAACTAATGGATATGGATATAACCAAATTATCAGAAATGGAGTTCAGAGTAACAATGGTCAAGATGATGTGTAGACTTGAAAAAAGCATTAACGAAAACATTAATGAGAATATAGAATCTCTAAGGGCAGAAATGAGAGTGAATCTGGCAGAAATTAAAAATTCTATGAATCAAATGCAG
The DNA here is from genome assembly GCF_024610735.1 of Ursus americanus. Lineage (NCBI taxonomy): Eukaryota > Metazoa > Chordata > Mammalia > Carnivora > Ursidae > Ursus > Ursus americanus. The sequence goes on from NC_142136.1 coordinate 42,490,978, forward strand.
TTAAAAGTCGATGCTCTGACGGCCAGGGTGAATGAGGCAGAAGAATATATCAGCGAATTGGAGGATGGGTTAGTAGAAGAAAAGCTAAAATAGAATCTGGACTCAAAAAAATCCACACTCAGGAATGTAGGTTGCGGGAGATTACTGACTCAATGAAACGTTCCAATGTCAGAATCATCGGCATCCCCAAGGGGGTGGAGAAAAACAGAGGTCTAGAAGAGATATTTGAACAAATTGTAGCTGAAAACTTCCCTAATCTAGCAAAGGAAACAAGCATTCATGTCCAAGAGGCAGAGGGGACCCTTCCCAAGCTCAACCACGACAAACCTAGGCCACATCACATCATAGTGCATTTCGCAAATATTAGATCCAAGGATACAGTATTGTAGAAATTTCTCACGTACCAAGGCAAAGGTATCAGAATTACGTCAGACCTGTCTACATAGATCTGGAATGACAGAAAGGGTTGGGGGGGGCATTTTTAAAGCTCTTTCAGAGAAAACATGCACCCAAGGATCCTTTATCCAGCAAGGCTGTCATTCAGAATTGATGGAGAGATAAAGACCTTCCACAATCGCCAGTAATTGACCAATTTCGTAACCACGAAACCAGCCCTACAGGAGATATTAAGGGGGGTTCTATAAAAGTAAAAAGGCCCCAAGAGTGATACAGAACAGAAAGTCACAATCTATAGAAATAAAGACTTCACAGGCAACATGGCATAATTAAAATCATATCTCTCAATAATCAGTCTCAATGTAGATGGCCTAAATGCTCCCATAAATGCCACAGGGTTGCAGATTGGATAAAAAGACATGACCCACCCATTTGCTGTCTACAAGAGACTCATTTTGAAACTAAAAATACATCCAGACTGAAAGTAAAGGGATGGGATACCATCTTTCATGCCAACGGACCTCAAAAGAAAGCTGGGGTAGCAATTCTCATATCAGACAGATTGGATTTTAAACTAAAGACTATAGTTAGAGACACAAAAGGGCACTATATTATTCTTAAAGGATGTATCCAACAAGTGGATATGACAATTATAAATATATATGCCCCCAATAGGGGAGCAGCAAGATACACAAGCCAACTCTTAACCAGAATAAAGAGACATATAGATAATAATACGTTAATAGTAGGGGACCTCAGCACTCCACTATCAGCAATAGATAGATCACCTAAGCAGAAAATCAACAAAGAAACAAGAGCTTTGAATGCCATACTAGATGAGTTGGACCTCATAGATATATATAGAACACTACACCCCAGAACCGAAGAATACTCATTTTATTCTAATGCCCATGGAACATTCTCAGGAATAGACCATGTTCTGGGACACAAAACAGTCTCAACCGATACCAAAAGACTGAAATTATTCCCTGCATATTCTCAAACCACAATGCTTTGAAATTGGAACTCAACCACAAGGAAAAATTTGGAAGAAACTCAAACACTTGGAGACTAAGAACGATCCTGTTCAAGAATGATTCGATAAAGCAGGAAATCAAAAATCAATTTAAACAATTTATGGAGACCAACGAGAATGAAAACACAGCAGTCCAAAACCTATGGGGCACTGCAAAGGCAGTCCTAAGGGGAAAATACATAGCCATCCAAGCCTCACTCAAAAGAATAGAAAAATCTAAAATGCAGTTTTTATATTCTCACCTCAAGAAGCTGGAACAGCAACAGAGGGACAGGCCTAATCCATGCACGAGGAAGCAGTTGACCAAGATTAGAGCAGAAATCAATGAATTAGAAACCAGGAGTACAGTAGAGCAGATCAACAGAACTAGAAGCTGGTTCTTTGAAAGAATAAATAAAATTGACAAACCACTGGCAAGACTTATCCAAAAGAATAGAGAAAGGACCCAAATTAATAAAATTATGAATGAAAAGGGAGAGGTCACAACCAACACCAATGAAATTGGAAGGATTATTAGAAACTTTTATCAACAGCTTTATGCCAATAAATTAAGCAATCTGGAAGAGATGGAGGCCTTCCTGGAAACCTATAAACTACCAAGACTGAAACAGGAAGACACTGATTTTTTTAAACAGGCCAATTAATTATGAAGAGATTGAGTCAGTGATAAACAACCTTCCAAAAAACAAAACGCCATGGCCTGATGGTTTTCCCGGGGAATTCTGCCAAACATTCAAAGAAGAAATAATACCTATTCTCCTAAAGCTATTTCAAAAAATAGAAACAGAAGGAAAGCCACCAAACTCATTCTATGAGGCCAATATTACCTTGATCCCCAAACCAGGCAAAGACCCCATCAAAAAGGAGAATTACAGACCAATTTCCCTAATGAATATGGATGCCAAAATTCTCAACAAGATCCTTGCTAATAGAATCCAACTTTACATTAAAAGGATTATCCATCATGACCAAGTGGGATCAATCCCTGGGATGCAAGGGTGGTTCAACATTTGCAAATCTATCAGTGTGATAGATTTTATCAGCAAGAAGAAAGCCAAAAATCATATGATCCCCTCAATAGATGCAGAAAAAGCATTTGACAAAATACAGCATTCTTTCCAGATTAAAACCCTTCAGAGTGTAGGAATAGAGGGTACATTCCTCAATCTCATAAAAACCATCTATGAAAAGCCTACAGCAAATATCATTCTCAATGGGGAAAAGCTGGAAGCCTTTCCCTTAAGATCAGGAACACAACAAGGATGCCCACTCTCGCCACTATTATTCAACATAGTACTAGAAGTCCTTGCAACAGCAATCAGACAACAAAAAGGGATAAAAGGTATCCAAATTGGCAAAGAAGAAGTCAAAATGTCTCTCTTCGCAGATGACATGATACTCTATATGGAAAACCCAAAAGAATCCACTCCCAAACTACTAGAAGTTATAGAGCAATTCAGTAATGTGGCGGGATACAAAATCAATGCTCAGAAATCAGTTGCATTTCTATACACGAACAATGAGACTGAAGAAAGAGAAATTAGGGAATCCATCCCATTTACAATAGCACCAAAAATCATACGTTATATTGGAATTAACTTAACCAGAGACGTAAAAGATCTATATTCTAGAAACTACAAATCACTCTTGAAAGACATTGAAGAAGACACAAAAAGATGGAAAAATATTCCATGCTCATGGATCAGAAGAATTAACATAGTTAAAATGTCCATGCTACCCAAAGCAATCTACCCTTTCAATGCTATCCCGATCAAAATTACAATGACATTTTTCAAAGAACTGGAACAAACAGCCCTTAAATTTGTGTGGATCCAGAAAAAGCCCTGAATCATCAAGCTATTGTTGAAAAGGAAAAACAAAGCTGGGGGCATCACAATGCCAGATTTCGAGCTGTACTACAAAGCTGTGATCACAAAGACAGCACGGTACTGGCACAAAAACAGACACATAGACCAATGGAACAGAATAGAGAACCCAGAAATGGACCCTCAGCTCTTTGGGCAACTAATCTTTGATAAAGCAGGAAAAAACATCCAGTGGAAAAAAGATAGTCTCTTCAATAAAGGGTGCTGGGAAAATTGGACAGCTACATGCAAAAGAATGAAACTTGACCACTCTCTCACACCATACACAAAGATAAACTCTAAATGGATGAAAGACCTCGATGTGAGACAAGAATCCATCAAAATTCTAGAGGAGAGCATAGGCAGCAACCTCTACAACATCGGCCACAGCAATATTTTTCATGACACATCTCCAAAGGCAAGAGAAACAAAAGATAAAATGAACTTGTGGGGCTTCATCAAGATAAAAAGCTTTTGCACAGCCAAGGAAATGGTCAAAAAAACTAAGAGGCAGCCCACGGAATGGGAGAAGATATTTGTAAATGATACTACAGATAAAAGACTGGTATGCAAGATCTACAAAGAACTTCTCAAACTCAATACATGAGAAACAAATAAACAAATCACAAAATGGGCAGAAGATAAGAACAGACACTTTTCCAATGAAGACATACAAATGGCTAACAGACACATGAAAAAATGTTCAAAATCATTAGCCATCAGGAAATTCAAATCAAAACCACACTGAGATACCACCTTACACCAGTTAGAATGGCAAAAATTGGCAAGGCAAGAAATAACAATTGTTGGAGAGGATGTGGAGAAAGGGGATCCCTCCTACATTGTTGGTGGGAATGCAAGTTGGTACAGCCACTCTGGGAAACAGTGTGGAGGTCCCTTAAGAAATTAAAAATTGAGTTATCCTATGATCCAGCCATTGCACTACTGGGTATTTACCCCAAAGATACAGACATAGTAAAGAGAAGGGCCATATGCACCCCAATGTGCATAGCAGCATTGTCCACAATAGCTAAATCGTGGAAGGAGCCATGATGTCCTTCAACAGATGACTGGATTAAGAAGATGTGGTCCATATATACAATGGAATATTACTCAGCTATCAAAAAGAATGATTTCTCAACATTTGCTGCATCATCAACGGCACTGGAGGAGATAATGCTACGTGAAATAAGTCAAGCAGAGAAAGACAATTATCATATGGTTTCTCTCATCTATGGAACATAAGAAGTAGGAAGATCGGTAGGGGAAGAAAGGGATAAAGAAAGGGGGGGTAATCAGAAGGGGGAATGAAGCATGAGAGACTATGGACTTTGAGAAACAAACTGAGGGCTTCAGAGGGGGGTGGGGGAATGGGGTAGGCTGGTGATGGGTAGTAAGGAGGGCATGTATTGCATGGTGCACTCGGTGTTATATGCAACTAATGAATCATCGAACTTTACATCAAAAACCAGGGATGTACTGTATGGTGACTAACATAATATAATAATAATAATAATAAAAAGAATTTCATTAGCTTCATCTGGAATCCTTTGGGCACTATATTTCCAGGAAACATTTAGTCCAATTATACATGTGAAGTTCACTGGACCATTCAGGAGCCAGAATACTAAACTGAATTATTGATGAAGTCCTAATAATTCCAATTACTTTTGCCATGAAATTATAGCCAATCAGGTCTCAGCTTAAGATGGGGCAGGGTATCAGACTCTACCTTGTGCAAAACCTGGTTTTTGGCTCTTATCTCTTTGTCTTTCAAAGTGTCAAAAACACAGCTCAGTTTCATAGCTGTTTGGTCTGTACAAGCAAATGTCCACAAGGTAAAGGCAACTTGTAGTGTTAGGTTTAAATATCTGGATTTTTATCATTTCCTAAAAATTTGGATGGATTAATAGTGATATTGTTAGCGTTTCAGTTGCTTTTCTGAAGTTGTGTTCTTTTAATAATGGCTACATAGCTTATAGAATTTTTATTTAAAGAGAAATGGAAAACATTGATGTGATATAACTATTGGGTTTTTCCTATCATTTCTCTTGATAGTTCTTATCTGATCACACTGTATTGCTGCTGTTTTATTTAAAGTAAAACATAGAAATATGCTAATGGCAGGGGTGCATGGATGGAGAGTTGGTTAAGCGTCTGACTCTTGATTTCGGCTCAGGTCATGATCTCAGGGTCTTGCAACAGAAGCTGGTATCCAGCTTGGTGCTCAGCAGGGATTCTGCTTGAGATTCTCCCTCTCTCCCTCTCTCTCTGCCCTTCCCTCCTGCTCTCTCTCTCTCTCTCTTAAATACATAAATCTTTTTTTAAAAAAGAAAGAATATGCTAATGTCAAGAAATGGTGACAAAATTCTCCATTTGTAAGTCATTTTACACATAGAAAAGCCAAGTGATCCCAAATAATCACCATCAATTCAGTTCTAAAAATTATCAAAGTAAACAAATTCATAAATACTAATATCTGTATCTTAAACTAAATAGAAATTTATTCTTGAACTTTTTTATATAGCAAACTTTATATTTGTAAAAAAAAGTTGCTAGTAACTACTGGTATATAATCCCTTCCTTAAAATAAATAGTTGTTTTTCTTGAAAACAAAAAGTAATATGAAGGATTGAGAATGAGGTAACTTCACCATCTTATCAAATGGATTTACAATAGCTTATCCAGGGGGCTTTGAGTTCTCTTTCTCCTCTCCTCCCCAAGACCCTCTTATCCCCTGAGTTTCCAATAGTCAAAAGTACATTGTTGCTTGAGGTTGGTGGTTAAGGGGATTTCATAATACATAACTCTACTTCCACTTTTTAACATTCTAATTTACTGGTTAGGCAAATATTGAGTTTGTGAAATAAACCATCCAATTAAATTGTCAAGAACCAACTTACTGGTAAAATTATGCTTCCCTTATTTGAATGGAGTTACATCAGATATGTCTAAATATTCCAAATAATTGTGGAATAAACTTATAAAGTTTATATCTGAAAAGTTAATAAACTCATACATGTATACTCTAGAAAAACAAAATTTAAGTAAATAATTATAGTCATTATCCAATTTTATTAATTCTTAACAAGCTGGTGTATGTCCTTCTTAATTCAAGAAGTGTATTCATGTACTAATGACTCATAAATCAGAACCCATAAATCTTATCTTAATGGAGAAGTATTTCACATTTATTTTAGAAGATCTATCATGATTAGGAAAGTTGCATGCTTTACTTTGTTCCAAAATAACTTTCTCATAGGACATTAACTTCTGAAACTTTGTCCTACAATATTATATATCCATAAGATTTTTATTTCTTATGTATCTTTCTTTATATCCATCCCCAACTTTTAAAATCATTTCCTTAACAGAATCAAAGCTTTTCCGATGTCCTATTTTCAGAAGCAAAAGTTAGTCACTTCCTTACAGCACAGCTAACAGTTGTATATATTCTTGCGGGGGAGACAATGGTAGTTTTAGATGTGTACAAGGAGTAAGTTTACAGTTTCTAAATGATTTGTGGGTTTAAAGTGTGTCACCCTAGTGTCTTATATACCTGCATTTATTTTTCTGCCTTTTGTCCTGAAGATAAGCTCATTAACTCCAATGTGTCTAACAGGCCAATGTAATATTTCCACAGGAGAGTAAATCATGTTCAATGCAGCAGTGTTTGCCCTGATTCATATCATTATGAAACAAAAATTAAAATTAAAATATCCTTAAGAGCAAAATCTATTCATAAGAATTAAAAATAAAATTTCACAAACAGAATGATTAGATAATAAAAAATGGTTGACTAATTTAATTATCCTCAATTACTCTAATACTTTTATAAATAGATATATATTTAAAAATTTTTATTGTATTAAAAATGCATGACCATAAAATTTACCAGCTTAATCACTTCTAAGTATACAGTTCAATAGCGTTAAGTATATTCACAGTATTGTACAACCAATCTTTAAAACTTTTTCATTTTGCAAGACTGAAACTCTATACCCATTAAACAACGACCTATACCCCTCTCCCAAATAAAACATGTGCATAAATGAAGAAAATGTTTAAAATAAGACATAGTGGCAATGATTCTTGCCTATACAGGATCCATTTCTCCTTTCTGTTCTCCAATAGAACCCAAATTTAACTCAAGTCGTCTCTCCATTGCCAACTTCAAGGTGACTGTAAACCAATAATAAAATTCCTATTTCTGGGGCACCTGCGTGGCCCAGTCAGCTGAGTAGCTGCCCTCAGCTCGGGTCATGATCTCAGAGTCCTGGGATTGAGATCCACCTTGGGCTCCCTGCTCAGCAGGGAGCCTGCTTCTCCCTCTCCCTCTGCTCCCCGCCCCCCTTGGACTCTCTCTCTCTCTGTTTGTCAAATAAATAAATAAAATCTTTAAAACAATAAAATAAAATCTCTATTTCTAATGACTGATTCATGAGTTTGGTTTTAGTACAATCACCATAGCACATTCTCCTGTTCATCGTTATTGCTCTTTAGGAGTGAGCACGAGCACTGAGTTTACTAACCGGACTATGAGGAAGAATTTATAATCCATAGTTGGAAGATACATTTTCTTTCTCTCTCCAACTAACCTTAAAGAAACAGGCTGCTTTAATTGTTACTAAAAACCACATTATAACTGATCAAGACAGCCTTAATAGTCCCCTCAGCTTAATTAAACTTTAGACAGGTTTCTGCATGACTCAGCAGCTCTTGACTTCCCCTTCCTATGAGATTTACTTTAGAAAACTTGGCTTTATTTGCCATTTTGAGATACAGATCTTTTAAAAAGACTCTTGCCAGTTTTACAAAGCAGGACTGTCTTTTTCAAGGATTTAAGCCATCTCCTTGAAATGTAATTATCAGGGAAGATAGAGCGTCTCCCTCCCATTTCCATGGGTGAGTAGGAGCCTACCTTCTGCAGTCCCTTGCTCTAAGTAGTTTCAGAAGGTACGAGATAGCTTAATTTCCTTTTGGGTATAGTCAATTAGCCATTAGCCAATCAGGATAGGCCACACAGATGGCCTATGATACACCCCACCCTAGCTCTTAAAAATCCTCCCTCTTTTCACCATTGTTGAATTTAAACTCAGTTCTGACCACTCTCTCCTATTGCAATAGCTTTATTATTTTTTTATTATTATTTATTGAAGTATAATTAACATACAGTGTTATATTAGTTTCAGGTGTACAATATAATGATTCAACAATCTATACATTACTCAGGGTTTATCATGATAAATATACTCTTAATCTTTATCTGTTTCACCCATCCTGCCTTCCACTTCCCCTCTGGAAACTACGACTGTGTTCTCTTTATTTAAGAGTCTGGGGTTTTGTTCATTTGCTTATCTCTTTTTTCTTTGTTTTGTTTCTTAAATTCCATATATGAGTGAAATCATATGGTATTTATCTTTCTCTGACTTGTTTCACTTAGCATTATACCTTCTAGGTCCACCCAATAGCTTTGAGTAAGATCTTTGATGTCTGTTTTACTTTGTCTAGTGAAAATTTTGCTTTGACCTAATCATGAAGTTTGTCAGCTTGGGGATGAAAACACTGATGTAAGGAACAGAGTACAGAGAAGAACATTAAGGAGGAATAGAACCACAGCCCCAATTATGCCTGTCTAGAATTCACCTTATCTCTAGGCCTTCTGTCATGGGAGATAGTAAGTGTCAAAAATGTTTAAGTCAACTTGACTGAGAATCTTGTGGACATTTACAGTCATTCACAATCTTATATTTTAATATCAGATGATAAATATTAAATTACTGTTGACTCATAACAAATAGTAACTAAAGTCAGAAGGTGAAGATTTTTACTTGTCTTCACTGCTAAATTTAGACTGACTAAAGATTAAAGCTGTGAAAATTATAGGGAAACATTACATCGAAGTTGAAAATTTTTCTTCCAGTAAGGATAGATTTTTTTTCCAAAAAAGAAATATAAATTAATCAAGTTTAAATACATTCATTTTATTGTGCTTAGTTCTTAGGACAGTGTCCAAAGCCTCTGAACAATGAATAAATGTGAATTGATTGAATGACCATTTCCCTACACCTAATACATAGTAATTTTATCTAAGTCCCTATTAAAACCAAAAGAGATTATTCAAAAAGAAAGTATATTTTCATAAGAAATTATATATCTTCTTTTAGATGATTATCAGCACATTTTATATGTATTGAATGAATGTCTTCTCTGTCTACTTTGCAAGAAGAAAAACTTACAAATTAGAAGTCACAAGGGAATACAGATTCATTCACTGCTGTTATTTTTTGTCTTTCAGTGAAAAGGAACCAGGTATAACACACAATTACACAGTCAGATACACGAAATGGCTTAGTGCCTATGCAAAGTACTTATGCAAAACTATCAGCTTAAAGGGGATCAATAGTAAACTGTCAAATTGCTACACTGGCAACTGCGAGCAAGTCGGCAAGAAGCTTGGCAGTGAAGAAACAGAAAATTCTATGGACATACATACCTCTCCTTTTGCTGCCAACATGGTACACATGCTGCCCGTAGCCCATTGGTCCTATGTAGTCAATTGGATGACACAGAATGCTATCAGAGAATCCTCATTCCTGTGTTCTGAGAAGTATCTGGCAAGGCCTACCTCTTTCTCCCAGGTGTTGTGCTCCACCACAGGTAATAGAATCTTCCTTGAGAGAATCCAACTTCTGGAAGAAAAAAGAAAGCCAACTTCAGCTGTTGAGCCATAGCATGGAGTCAACAAGAGCTTTGTCACAACTTTTAAATATTCATGAATCTCCAATAGTTGGAGGCAATGGAGAGACTAAGCTGGCCAGGAGAGGAATACTGTCCCTGTGTTAATGTGATAAGAAATGGTATGAAAGACTTATGGTATTAAGCATTTCAGCTGTATCATATTAGCACTGTATCATAGACCTCGCTTTTCTCCAGCACAATACAGAAATCATTATTATGTTAAGACTTTCTTCCTAAGAAATAATTGAGAAAAAAGCTAATGGGATAGGAGATTTCAACATTTTTCTTTTAAAAAAGAAAAGGTAATCTTTAAACTCTTCCCCAAATCAAAATATGTTTGAAAACATTTGGTTTACAGTATCTTCCAGAAATGTCATAAAATAATTTTGTTAGAAAATTTGTATTACTACTATTCTTATTTTATCTATTGGCATTAATGTGGTTATATATGCACGTGGATGTGTTTGGGACGTGTATGCGTGTGTGTGTCTGTGTTTGTGTGTGACTGCATATGTGTGCAGGTCTGTGTGGGATGTGAGTATAAGGTATATGGATGTGCTCTTCTAAGAATAGGCAGTAACCATAATTTTAAAGCTGGAAAGGGTCCAGGAAATCATGTGAGATGTTGACCTTCAAATTTTCCAAATGACTTGTGAAGAAACACACGTCACATATGTACTATAAAGTTCCTATTCTGTTCTTTAGCAAAATGGACAAATTTTAAAATAAAAATTCATGAGTAAATCAACATTTAATACCTGTAAACAAAATTATCTAAAATATTTCATCCACAAAATGGTTTGACTATCTTATTTGAATATATAGAATAAAAAGAGCTATTTTTTCTATTTACTAATTTCATTTTGAAAAGTAGGAGCGGAGGGAAAAAGGAAGAAAAGAAGGAATGAAAAGAAAGTATCAAAAATTAGAAATTGCTGAAGTAAAACCAATGAATTACTGAAGTAGTAATTAGTAAAAGCTCCTTGTGCATACACCGAAAAGACAGTTTGTGAACCCAGAGCCCTCAGACCAAAACACGGAATGAGGCTCAGGGAGGTATTGTTATAAAGCAGCTTATACAGTGAGAAAGCAGTGACTGTTTACTCTTCACAGTGATTGGTTATAATATTAGAATTCTCTTCAATGATAGGGAATTGATTAGTGGTCACCTCATATCAATTTTGGAAAAGAGTTCAAGTTTTGCTGATGATTTCCAGAGGCACAAGCAAGAAATGACCCAGGTCACGTTAGTCTTGGAAAATAAGCTAACCTAAGCTTTATTTGTATGACTAAATTGGTTTTGTCTGCTCAGGGAATTTTCAAGGCTGGTCTCCATTTGTTTTCTATTGTAACAAAAGAAAGGAAAGAAAGAAACAGGGTGGGAGAAAGAGAAAGAGAGAAGAAAACAGAGTGAAAGTTCTGATCCTGATATGTACATAAGTAACCCATAAACATCGGGGCTTCCTTGGGCTAACTACTGAAAGTTCCCCTCCCTAACCACTGTCACACAGCCTCAGGCTGCCTGCTGTGATTTTTTCCCCCCAAAAGTTTAGGGATTAGTGTTGGGTTAAGAACAAAGAAAAAGATGACAAGCACCAGATTCAAGAAGAACCTGTTTTAGACACTGTCAGAACTGAAGTCAGAATAACAGGAAAGGATTTCAAGGATTCTCAGTCCAATGGCCTCATTACACAAATGGGTAAACCAAGCAAGCCCTGGGACACTGTTTCAGTCAGTTGAAGCTGCTATAATGAAATATCATATAGGGGTTCCTGGGTGGCTCAGTCAGTTAAGTGTCTACCTTTGGCTCAGGTCATGATACCCGGGGTCCTGGGGTCCTGGGATAGCAGCCCTTCTCAGCCAGGAGTCTGCTTCTCCTTGTCTCTCTGCCCCTCTTCCCCTGCTCCTGCACACTTGCACTCTCTCTCTCTCTCAAATAAATCAATAAAATCTTAAAAAAGAAAGAAAGAAAGAAAGAAAGAAAGAAAGAAAGAAAGAAAGAAAGAAAAGAAAGATCATATAAACTAGGTAGCTAAAACAACAAAAATTTATTTCTCATGGTTCTGGAAGCTGGAAGTCAGAGATTAAGGTACCACCATGGTCAGTTCCCTTCACACAGATTTTCCTTGGTGTCACACACCATGGAAGATTCCATGTCTCCTCCTCTTTTTATAAGGGCACTGATCCCATCATGATGGCCCCACTCTCAAGGCCTAATCCAACCCTAATTACCTCCCAACCCCCCTCCAGCTCCAAATACCATCAACATATGAATTTGGGGGAGATGCAAACATTTGGTCTGTAGCAGACACTAAGACTTGAGGACCCTGCCTCAGATATTCTGAAAATTGGTCTAATATAATTTCCACTGCAACATGACCCAAAACCTGTTATTCAAAGGGGTTAAAAAGAAGGGAAAGAAACAAATTATCCGGGGATTCACTCAAATCTCATCTTTTGCAGCCACATGATTCAACACTACCCTACCTGCCTCTTTGAAGGCACTGAGCCATCCACTTTTCCATCTTCAGTTTCTCTCTCCCTCTATTCTATAAACATTTCTTCCTTTAATTCCCATCATCCCATTCAACTACATCCCTAGTGCAATTCTTTCCACTGTCAAATGCTACAAAACATTCTACATTCTATCTCCACTACCATATTCTCATCCGCCCCTTGGCATAGACACACTGCGGTCTGGTTTCTATCCTTCTCATTCTTCAAAAGTAGAACTGAGTAAAATCACACATTAGGGGATTGCAAATGTTATTTAAACTTCTATTATCCAACTCTCATAGTGACAGATTTTATGTATGTTGCTCAATTTACCCATCTAAAACAAATCGAGGATTATTTATGTTTCAGAAGGGAGAAAACTGAACTGAAATATTAAGTAACTTGTCCATTATTGTTCAGTTTGTCTAAATATACAGGTCATTGCTGCCCATCATCTTTGTCTTTTAATTCCTTTGTAATCTTCTTACTTCCAAGTTACATTTTAAAAAATATTTTTCCATAAATTCCCCAACACTTAATTGATTCCTCATTCGAATACCAAACTTGCTCTTACAAGCTACTAAATCTAATGGCCTCTTTTTCAATCTTGATTTCATTTTCTAATTAATTTCCATTTGATTAATTTCTGGCTTTGGGCATTATCAACTTTCAATCTATTCTGGTACAGAGGGGCATTTAAGAGTGTGAGCAGCAGTCAGACAGAAGAGAGTCTGAACTTCATCTCTAACACTTACTGGATATGTGTGGCATTAAGCAAATTTAACTGTTCTCTGCTTCATTCAACTCATTTTTAAAATTAGGAACATAACACATTACTTTAAAGAGTGTGGGGAGGATGGCATGAAATAAAGTGTGTAAAGGGCTCAATACAGTGTCTAACACCTAAGCACTCTATTAAGAGTACCCGTTATTCCCTACAGAAATGATTACCTCTTTGTCAGCCCTACCAATCTGATTTCTCTTTCTCAGCCTCTTATGGCAGCCTCTTGATTATTATAATCCAAATTTCTGCCTTTGACTCTCTCATTTCCCTCACCATTATCCCAAGATGTTTTTATCCAGTCTATGGTTCACCTGCCACTTCTAAGCTGATTTTTAAAGAATATAATTACATCTCTAAGTCTCACCTCTCCCCAGAAATTGGCCTGCATGTCTAAGTACTCTTGCTTCTCATTCTTTCTCAAATAAGGAATACAAAACCTAACAAGTTTAATAGATTATTTGTCTTCTTTCCCCATAAAATACGCCCCCAGTTATCAAAGAAAGAAATCATAGTCATCTAGAAATTTTCTCAATTCTTTACCAATTATCATCCAAATGTATTAATATGGAGGGCACACTCCTCATATCCTGATTTTCCTCTCTATTAACATATCCCCACCACTCGACTTCATGGCCTCCAAATGTCACACTCACTGGGCAACTTGCTCTCCCCAAAATGTTTTGCTTTAGTATTCCTGAGCATCTTTGACCATGCTGTTTGCTCTACTTCTTTTCCTGTCTAGTAAATTCCTTTTGTTACATTTTTAATTTTTAAATGCCATTGACTCCCTGAGACTTAATGGGGATTTCTTTCATGTGCTTCCATTAACACTTTACAAGTGCTCCTCATGTGATAGGATATTATAATCATTTGATCCATCTGCCTCCAGCAGTCTGAATATTACTCACTTTTGTATACACCTAGATCTTGAAGTTCTTTGATACCAATCCACTGAATGTTAATTTATCCCCAAGTAATATTTTTTTCCTTTTGGGAAAAAAACTAATTCATTCTTACATAAAATTTCTTATAGTTTCTAGAAAAAATTTTAGCAAAAAGTTGAGATTCAGTTTATAAAAGTACACATGTGCTATAATTACTATGTAATGTTTACATTGCATAATACTTGATACAAACAAAAGAATAGGTCACATATAAATTCTGAATAAAAATGATAATAAGTTAACCCACCATCCAACTTAACTAGATCAAAACCCATGATTTTTCAATCTTTGTTCCTTTTCTATGCCATCTCCTGCCTTGCTCTCAGATATAACTACTAGTCTGGATTGCATATTCATAATTCCCTTCTTAAAAAAAAAGTACAGTGTTTTTTACATATGTAAGTATCCTTAAACAGTGCTAACTTGTTTCCTAAGGTGGGAGGGATCAATTGATCTACAACCAGCAGACTGGCATATGTGAATATTCCTACTGATTCTCATGTTCACCCATACTTGGTTGGGACAGACTTCTTAATTTTGACCAATTTAGCAAGTATAAACAAGCCATCTCAATAAAGTCTTAATTTTAATTTCTCTGATTACTAATTAAGCTAATTCTATTTCTTTATTGGCCCTTCGATTAACATAAGAACTAATATTTTCTACCTGTTGCTTCTTGCTATCCAATGTGAGTTTTCAATAGAGGACCATGACCTTGGTACAGTATGATGGGATTAGTTTAGCCAAATAACTCCAAAGTCTATGTGAACTTGAGGATCAATTTTCTTTTAACTAGTGGAATATAAGGAAAAAGTAGTTGATTCATAAAACAAAGTTATTCTATGTTTCACTGTTATCCATAAAGGTTGTTTTGGAAACTCTCAGAGTCAGAATATGTAAGTTATGAAACTTAGAGATGCTAACCCAACGCATTTTTAAATAAACTATAAAACTGAGACACAGAAGAAAGTCAATAATCTGGTTACAATTACAGAAATGGCTAGAGAATTAAAGTCCACATCTCCTTCCTGTTAATTCAGGATTCTAAGCCATCCTACGGGAGTCTGTGCCAGCCGGAACTGGAACTGGTTTACAGCAGACTCAAAGAAAGAAGATTAGAAATCTGTGAGCAGGTAGAGATAAACTTCAATATGTTATTAATATTTTAGATCTGTTTTAGCTGTTGTTATATATTAACTGTTCCCTGATTAGAATAGAAAGACTTCCTGCTGTCCTGTGTTGTTTTGGAACAATACAAATAATTTCTCCAAAGGAATGTAGTACTAAGAGATACCGAAATAAATATAAAAAAACAAAACTTTGAACTGCCACTAATAATGCTTTGATACAAAAAAGTAAAAGCTTGAAATTACACTATATTTTTGCATTAAAACTATTTTATGTAATTGCTCATGTCATAATCTCATAGACCCTATAAGAAGGGTCTTCGAGATAACTAAAATGGTATTGAAGGAGTATGTGGAATAAGAAGGAATATGTAATATGCAATATCCTTATGTGGAATAAGAAGGTGAAAGGCCAGTTGAGCCTTCTAAAGTCACAACTAAATGCATTATAATGTCAAGTTAATCAGGGCCTAATTCACTCTATGCAGATATAAGGTTACTTCTGCATTGCCTCAATGCTGTTGTCGCTTATTCTGTGGAATTTAAGAAATCTACAGTAGGCTTCTTCATCTAAAATTATAACAGATAATAATATCTGCAACTGAAAATTTATCAGAACTATAATTCAATGAAAGAGAAAAAAGAAATTTGTAACAACGTAAGATAACTGTAAATAGAATTCACTTGTTCTACCTTGCCACTAGTGAGACATTTAGTGGCATGACCTTCGCCTTTCTGAGCCCAGTTTTCTCCATATAAAAAGTGAGAGGTTTATAACATGAATTGGGCCCTAAAGCATCTAAATGTGTATAAATCTAATAGATAATTCTAACTTTACAATATGTACAAGACAACCACGTCTGAGTTTACCTACATTTATTCTATTTGTTTATTAAAGGGTTTTATTAAATTCTTTTTTAAAATTTATTTATTTTTATTTTTTTTTTAAGATTTTATTTATTTATTTGACAGAGAGAGACACAGCCAGCGAGAGAGGGAACACAAGCAGGGGGAGTGGGAGAGGAAGAAGCAGGCTCCCAGCAGAGCAGGGAGCCTGATGCAGGGCTCCATCCCAGGACCCTGGGATTACGCCCTGGGCCTAAGGCAGACGCTTAATGACTGAGCTACCCAGGAGCCCCTTTTATATTTTATTATTTTTAAAATTAAATTCTTAATATACATACTATATCATTGTCAATTATTTCAATATTTTCTGACAAAGTAATAAAATAATTGATTAGAATGAGTTACAACTTAATCCAAATCAAAAGAAAGACACCAGTCTCTAAGCTCAAAAAATCAGGACCTTTACTATCCTAAATTCTTTATTTCATTCTTGCACATACTTTTTCTAGCAGGCCTATACAAATTTGTAACCTTATGCACACCTAAATTCCTTTGACAATAAAATGTCTTTCTTTCCCCAGTAAGCACTCTTTAGAATGAATTTAACACACTAGGGAGCACTTTTATCCATTCCCACAGAAATTCAGCATCTTCTTCAAGACTTTATGATCCTCATATTATTTGCTGTTGAGCAGGCAATAACAAGAAGATATTCTGAAATCTAATGTGTGTTTAGTTTTTTGTTTTCCTTGACTAGACTAAAGGTATGGGTAGGAAAATCCAATCTCAGCATTTATAGCTTTTGCAGAGTCTATGTAAATTATAATAAAGCAAATATGAAATTCATCTGCTGTTTACTTAGGACACTAGGACAGAGTTTGCCCAGGCTTAGAGTTACTAAAGTACTGTTTCCTTTGTAGACTGAGAAAAAAAGAATCTTGTTAGTCCCAGGATATGGGTAGACTGTCCTGAATGCTTTGTCCTCCTTCTTGATTAGTAACCTTACAAAGTAACAGATATAGTTTGATATTTAAGAATCCGAAGAGAATGAGCAATTAAGGTACACCTCTTTAAAATACCTGGTAAACCAGACAGACATTGGAACAGTCTCCGTTATTGCTGTTTGTTGTAAATATCATATATATTTATATGTTGATTATATCTGATACTTATATACAAAATTTAAATGTATATCATATTTATCGAGAACACGCTCAATAGCTATACTGAGGAGGTATGTTAGATAAGAGTAAATCTATGATTTTTTAAGAAGCCATTTCTTTATTGTTTTTTAAAGCAATGGATATTCGGAATAAATGATTCCAAAATAAGTCAATAAGTATATAATTTGGAGCAAGAATGACGTCATAAAATGACGTCAGGTGTTATCAGATCTTAACAACTGTGAGGCTGTTAAGAGTACAGGGTCTGGAGCTGGTCTGTCTGGATTTAAATCCCAGTTCCATTATTTACCAGTTATTGGACCTTGGACAAGCGACTTCAACTTTCTGTTGAAATTATTCTAAGGTTTTAAATCTGATTCCCCTCTCCTTCCTAAGCACAAGGGAGGACTATATTTCTCTATCTCTTACAGATGAAGAGATGTGATGAGTTCTGGCCAATGGCCTATGAGTGGAAAAAATACATGTATAGTGGGGCAGAGATCAGTATATGTTCTCCAGGTTTTCTCCTTCCCCATATAGTGTCCCTCAAAGTTAAGAAATGGGATGGAGGGGTCACAAGCAATGGAAATTCCATCAACTTGGTCCTGAGTGAGAGTACATGGAGACCAACAGTGGGCATGTAATATAGACAAGAAATAAATCTTCGTTGTGTGAAGCTGCTGAGAGCTTTGGAATTAATTTGTTACTGCAGCATGACCTTGCCTAATATGGCTAATATAGTCACTGTGTCTCAGTTTCCTTATCTGTAACTGGAATAATAACAGCATCTAATTATTTCTATGATTGTCAACAAGACTTTATTGAAGGATAAGATCAAATCAGTTTTTCGGGTTTTTTTTTAAATATTTTATTTATTTATTTGAGAGAGAGAAAGAGAGCACAAGTTGGGGGAGGGGGTGAGGAAGGGACTAAGGAGAAGGAGAAGCAGACTCCCCACTGAGCAGGGAGCCCAATGTGAGGCTCAATCCCAGGACCCTGAGATCATGACCTGAGGTGAAGGCAGACGCTTAATTGACTGAGCCACCCAGGCGCCCCGATCAATACAGTTTTTTCATTCCTACCAATAGTAGTATTTCATATACACCCTCACTTAATAGATTTTAAATTATATAACATATTACCTGTCATAAAGTCCAGATTTAGCCAGCAGTGAGTTCACATTTCTGCAATGCCTATCATCTCAAATTAAAAAATCAAAGTCTCAAATTCTGCTGTAATAGAAAATAGCTCTACTAGGATATAGAATACTTTTGTTATGTGAAATATCTGTATGTTGACTGAAATATCCCAGTTACTGACTTCCTAATGATACCTTTGATTTTTAGAAACAATACATTTTTTCTATTATACAGCGGAAATATAAGCCAGATAAAAGGGAGAAGTAGGGGAGGGTAGACAGAGACAATAGTGAAGACTAATCGACAGTGCAGTACAAAAGATTACTGCAGGATTCTTCTGTAATGCTCTGACGATAGCTTTATTTATCAAGATTTGGGGTGGAAGACTACTTGAACCCTAAGAGTGAAAAAAGGACCTTTTTTTTTTGCTTCAGAAATTTAAGCTCTTTATGGACACAGTTTTAGTTAATCTGCACGACATGAGAGAAAAGTATTGTTTTCTGTATTTTGCAGATAAGAAAAATATACCATAGACCACAGGAAGAATAAAAGAGAGTCACTCCTTACCGAAAGGCATTTACTCTACTGGGGTAGCAACTCTTAAGTTTTCATTTTCATTCAGTTGGTCATTTACTGCTCTCCTTCATGTTTTAAACTAGAGCCAAAAATGAAAAGAACAGTGTATCAAAGCAAAGAAAAAAAGGAAACATTTTTCCTGGAGGAGCAAATTATCTTTACATTATTGTCATTTTGCTGAACTCTAGGGAAGAATTTATTGACCAAGGAAAGGATTAGCAGATCTCACGGGACCAACCATCTCTGGATGCTAGGAGGTCCCATCCAGCAGAGATGAAAATGGGAATATGACATTTCCTATATTGAATTTGGAAGGAAAGAATTTCATATTCCTTCAATAAACAAAGTTAGCCACATTACACTTTAACTCTGGTAAAGGAATATTAATTACACCGTGTATGCTCACATTAGAGTACTACATAATACATATTATAGTCAAAGTACATTAATGTTAATACACATTATATTCATTAAAATTAAATAAATAGTGCTGTGCAAGTACTGCATAAACAGGCAGAGTCTCCTGTGTTTAGAAATTTATTATCTGTGCTGCTAGTGAAACTTAAAGACATTTTAAAATATCTAATAAATAATTAAAATCTAAGTGATTAGTACTTTTGGAATTTAAAATTAGTTGAACATTAACTATTTGCTGTGTGTGAACCATGATATATACAGAGCTTATTATTTAATTGGGGAAATACAAGTCAAGACAGAGCAAACAATTAAGAAATTTACCAAACATTTGAAAGAAAAAAAATGGCAACATGACCCCTATTGTATAATAAAATCTATAAAGCAATAAGAAAAACTACTAATTCCCCCCCACAATGAAAAACATAAAAGAAATTTTCTATTCTCTCAAATTATTCCAATAAAAACAACAATATATGCTATTTGGAACTATCATATTGGAAATAAATAAAAAATATATGTTATCTAGTAGTGATATCACCGCAGACAAATGAGTGCCCTCGTATACTACAAGTGCCATTACAAACTATCAAACAATTCTTCAGATATATTTACTGAAACATACCAGAAAACCTTACATTTTACATCCCATTTAAAACACACATCCAGGGGCATCTGGGTGGCTCAGTTGGTTAAGCATCTGCCTTCAGCTCAGGTCATGATCCCAGGGTCCTGGGATGGAGCCCCGCATCAGGCTCCAGGAGCCTGCTTCTCCCTCTGCCTGCAGCTCTCCCTGCTCGTGCTCTCTCTCTCTCTGACAAATAAATAAATAAAATATTTAAAAAAAATAAAATAAAACACATATCCAACACTTACTAACATACTAAATAATCATAAATATTTGCAAAGTTGTGGATAAAGGATGCCTCACTGAAAAGATATTAATATGAAATATTGAAATAAGTGAAATGTGTATATCTACATGGCAAACCTATATGAGTAAATTCTGTTCTGTCCAAAAACAATATAGACTTCTT
Organism: Ursus americanus; assembly: GCF_024610735.1. Classification (NCBI taxonomy): domain Eukaryota; kingdom Metazoa; phylum Chordata; class Mammalia; order Carnivora; family Ursidae; genus Ursus; species Ursus americanus. Next base: position 42,511,542 of record NC_142136.1, read on the forward strand.
ATTCCAACAATCTAATTACAATAAAACTCTTAAGAATCAAAACTGATGTGGATGAAGGCACCAAAAAAGTAGGATGATAAAGGTCCCATGCGCTGGACTGTGAAGAATAAGCATGTTTTGAAAAAGCGAAGCACACAATATAGGTCTCTCTAATTAAAGAAAGAGGTATAGAAACAGCAGTAATTATGTGGTGTGGGAAATAAAGAGAACTGTGGTCTGACTTGAGTGCAAATGGAGGCTGGGAAGGAGAGGGAAAGGAGTACCTGGAACTACAATGTTTACAGTTAGCACTGATCGAGCCTCACTCCATGCCAGGCACCATGGCATGCTTTCAACGCACCCCCTCATTTAAATATGTATCACTAGTAGGTAAGAACTCTCACTCCGGTGTTACCGGACGAAGTCCGGGAGGTCGGGGAGGCAGGTTCTGGAGGCACACTGCCTCGTTCCCAATCTCAGCTCCTCCACCACTGGCTGTGAGATCTTGGGCAAGTTACCAAGCCTCTTCATACCGCCTACTAGAATAGCGACAGTTAACAGTCCCCTGCTTATAAGACTGGCATGAAGGTTAAATGCTTTGATATGGGTAATGTTCCTGTGACAGTGCCTGGCAAATGGCAAGTGTGGATAACTTTCAACCATTTTTATCAAATGGAAAAATGGAGTCTTCAAAATTCCTAGTAAAACTCAAAGGTATACCACCGGTAACTTGGAGAATGGGGGAAATGGAAGCCAGGTTGTCTGACCGCAAAGTCTAAGCTCAAAGGCACAATGCGGTCCCCTTGTCCCTCCTACAGAGACATGCCCTTCTGTACCTTGGCCATAAGGAAAACGCCCTCTCGCCAATCACACAATCAGAGCAGAAGCACAAAACTACTCACTAATGAAAATAGAATGGTTCCCAGACATCAGGCTTCTCGTTGTACCCTGAGTAAGGTATTTATGTTTTTTTTTTTTTTTTTTTTAAAGCATGTGTTCATTAGCAGAGAGACCAACCAGCTTTGGAAACAACAAAAGGAGCATCCCAGAAGACGTAGGCATCGAACTACTGAGCCATGCGTGACCTGGAACTGAAGCCAAATGGCTGTGAGTATCCCATTTCCATTGGCTGCACAGTCCTAGACTCAGCCTGCCATGAATACACATTTGATTCACTTTATGGTTTGATTCTCCTAGTTCTTTTGCTTCCCACTCAGATCTGTTTCAGAAAAGAATGCAGTGACCATGTCGCAGAAGTATGAACGTCTTTGTGAACAGTTATATTTTCATTGCACATCAAGTTTCTGCAACAATCTTGTAAATATGGCTCACTTAAGTTAGCCTTATATTTCATTATCTAAACCACAGTATTTTAGAGTGAAAGAGGATATTATCAATGCCCTGAGACAATAGGCTAAAACAGACTTAGGAAATTGGGACATATAGTCAGGCTGGGTCAATAGGAGTTAAGCCTGAGATTTTAAAATACTCTGTCTCCCCTCCTTCCCAAAATTAGATTTTTCAGCCTGTGTTGAATAGTGCTATATAGCCTAGTAATATATAGTCCCTGATTTAAGGTAATGCTTGGAAGGTTTTTAATATGGCTGTGGGGGAGTCCCTGGCTGGTTCAGTCACTACAGCATGCATGCAACTCTTGATCTCGGGGTCATAAGTTCAAGCCCCATATTGGGTGTAGAGATTACTTAAAAATAAAAGAAAAATTCTTTAAATGTGGCTGTGTGATCTTGGATAATGTACATAAAGCTTTAAGCCGTAATGTCCCCATTTTTAAATTGGAAACAATAATTCCTATTTGATAGGGTTACTGTGAGAATTCATGTACAACACACACATATGCACATATACACATATAAATGTGTGTGTCTATATATGTAAATATGCACATATGCATAAACAGCTGACCCTTTAACATCACAGGTTTGAACAGCATAGGTCCACTTATATGCAGATTTTTTCAATAAATACACTACAGTAGAGTATAGAATGCATTTTCTCTTATGATTTTCTTAATGACATTTTATTCTCTTACTTTATTGTAAGAATACAGTATGTAATACACATACAAAATGTGTGTTAGTAGATTTTTTATGCTTACTGGTAAGGCCATTAGTTAAGTTTTGGGGGAGTGAAAAGTTACATGTGGATTTCTGACGGCATGGAGGGTCAGCCCCCTAACCGCTGTCTTGATTCAGGCTCAACTGTGTAGTTAGTCCAGTGGTGGCTGTTATTATTTCCTTCCTGCTCTAATTCAGCTCTCTGGGGCCTCTTGTGAGGCAGGCTGCTGACTCTCCCCGGGCAACAACGCTCTGTACCGCTGTGTGACTTCTTCACACTCTGTACCTGCTATGTTTCAGCAACAGTCAGGTCTGTCTGTACTGACAGGTGAAAACAAAACTGGGCACCTCAGTCTGCCTTCCCTCAACAAACAGCAAGAGTAGTTATTAGTTTCGTAGTATTTATAACTACCCTTCAGTAATTGGTATGTTTATAAGCATGGATACTTCTGTTCTGTGCTAGGAGCACTATCACATGTTACATTATTTGACCTAGAATGGGCCACTTTGAATAAGAAGGAGCAAGTAATCCTGAGGGAGGAACTTTGGTGTCACCTGAGAGAAAGGCATTTTCAACTGCAGATGACTTCTGGTGACAGGAAAAGTCTTGGATGTGTAGAATTTAGGGGCATTGGGAAGCCTAAATACAGAAAGAGATGACTAGAATCGTAATGGAAGGGCTCCCCAATGAATGACTAGAAGGAAATAGAATCTTTGGAGAAACCTATAGTTAAACGGTGAGAAGAGGAAATCCAACAGTGTCAATGCAGGTCAGAGGTATTAGATATAAAACATACTTAAGCGTAGTGTCACAGAGTCAGGAAAAGGGACAATGAGCATGTAAAGTTATGGAATGTGGGCTATAAATATGCAAAAGCAACAATAGAAAGAGTCTAGCACCTTCTATGTTGTTTCTGCTATCCTTCAGCATCTGATGATGTCTCGGGGATACACTGTCTACTTGCCAAAATCTATTGGGGGTGAAAATATAAAGGTGACTCAAGATAGCTAATATTTTTTGATTAACAGGAAGTGGAAGTGAAAATCTGTCCTTTTACAAAAAAAAAAAAAAAAAGTCACTGCTGCTTTGATGACTAGTAAGAGGTTAAGTGTAAGCTGTGGTATCACTGGCCTCAGAGAGCCAGACTGACAGTGATGCAGGTTCCAAGGATCCCTCCATGTCTAGCCGAGAAGAGCTTCTCTTACATGTATACGGTATGTGGAGATGGCACCTGGAATCAATCTTGATCCAGAAATACCACAAAAATGCTAAAATATTCACACTCGCAGCTAGTAAGGCCATCTTAGGTCTCTCAGCTTTATGACTAGTATAGGTTGTGTGTCAAATGTCTTTTACAATCATTACTTAATCGCTTAACAAGCTGACAGGACTCTAATAGATTTGGGTGTTGTTTTTTTAAATGTATCGGAATATGGAAGTGGCAATTTTTTTTTGTTGTTGTTTCAAGAAAACACGTCATAAATTTCCTCATTTAGAATTTTAAAAAATTGCTTCTATAGAGAATATATGTCATGCTTATGGCACATTCGAGGCATTTTTAATCCTTTCCATTTAGAGAAAAATACCATAGAAAAAGTTTGCTTCCCACACAAATTGATCTTTTTTTTTCTTCTTTTTATGCTTTTCTTCTTTCCAGCTTTCTTTTCTCCTTTATGAGTGTTAAATAGCACAAAATCTAAATTCTGGGTAAGGACAAATATTAATCTAGTAATAGTCACCTTCTCTACATTTGTCTTATTTTAAATACTAAAGGCACATAGAAATATTTAAAATAAGGTTAATAATACAATTTTGTCATTAAAAGCTAATTATTATTAGTGATGCTTCGTTAAAATCTAATAAATGGAGAATTTATCCATAAAGAGGAGAAAAAACTATATTTATAAATATTGTATTTTAAATAAAGTCGATACCAACTTGATCAGATTTAAATATCTATAATTAAGAATTAGATAGCCTTTAGGATATTTATGATTTCATTATCAAGAAGCATATTACTTTCACTAAATAAATGTCTTATTGGCATATTACTCCAAACCATTAATGAAAATTCATTTATAAAATCTACTTCCTTTTCTTGATAATCCAAATAAAGAAGGAAATATGTGTTATTTCATAGATATGACATTTACATTTTGTCAATAATTGTTCAATTTTTCTACAAGTTTGGTATTTTTTAATGATTCTGTTGCTATCACATTCTATGCATTGTTTATAATGTGCACATATACAATATTAAGTATGTGTGCTTATTTCGGGGAATATATAGGAGAAAGATTCACCAACATCACAATAAACTACCTCAAATTTTTCTTGTTCAATCCTGGGTTGGCCACTTCCCAGCTGTGTAACCTCAGGCAACCTACATCCCCGCTGAAATTCCCAGATTCTTTATCTTTAAGATGGGGTCATCATTAACTTGCAGGGTCCTTGCGAAGATCAGAGCTAATGCTCCCCGTGCACCTGGCAAAAGTTACGTGCTCAGTAATTGGTAGATGTTAGCAGTAAATGAAATTGAGGTCAGCAATCTCTCCCCTCTTCCTAAAAAGATACCCAGAAAGCAGAAGCTAGTGATCAGAGTTCTACACCGTGAAGATGTTGACTTTTTACGTCACTGAAAGAGCCTTTCGTTGACCCTGTAATACTAGTTCCACGCTTTCATATACACACACACTGAGATCAGAACGGTCACGCAGGTTTTAACAATCCTACCTTGGATTCAAAGAGTCAGATAAAAAGAGATGTTATAAAGCGAGGCAAAAAATCTGTCCATCTGTGTAAAAACACTACCTGAGCACAAATCGTCATGAAGCTTCTCCGAATGTAACACTTCAGCTTGCGAGTGGAGAACTCGTGTCTGAAGAACACAGGGCACGGGATCAGTGCCCCACACAATCAAACGTAAAATGATTTCTCTCCTTCAGTGGATTTGTTTTGCCCCTGACCTAATTTCTATGCTAATTTGCAGGGCTTGTGATTACTTTATTCTCTCACAGCCCATACCTCTCCCTTCTTTCAAGTCTTCCAGGGTCTGACTCCAGGAAGTCAGGCGTACGTGTCATCAATAAACTGCATTCAGTTAACTGTTCATTATTCAGCGACTGCTGATCCACTTTGTGGATTTTCCACGCCTTTCATTTTGTCTCCTCCTCAATCCTACTACCTTTCTTTTGATGATTTCACTGCTCATTATCACCTCTACCAGAAGTGAGAAGAAAGAATGTGAAATTTAAATGAGTTGGAAATGACTTTTAAAATTTATTTTGAGGATCAGGAGAGAAAGTTGAAAATGTGAGCTAAAATTAGGCCTGGGGTTTTCTGATGACTTTGCCCAGCTATACTTACCCCTGTTAAAGTGAAGCTAATTAAGTTCTGAAAATAAAAGAACTGTTCTACCTTACTGAGCTGTTCTACCCTCCTCTCCCCTTTCTATTGGAATATGTGTGGAAAGAGGAGAAATGTGAGATCCATTTACACACAGTTTTCTAAAACAAAAAGAACGTACTGGTTAGTATAGACTAAAGTCACATAAATTGCACAGTTCAGCGTTAAACGTTCTAGAACACAAGTTTGTACTACAGTAAATTATCTTAATTGTGTCCTTTTGTACTAGTATAAATAGTATACTTATTTACTAAAGCAAATTATACAGCTTTTTTAGCAAAAGAACCAATACGCTAACTTTCTAATAGCCTCACAATCTCTGAGTTGTGTACGGAAAATGCAATGTAGGCTTATTTTTTTTTTAAAGTTTGATATACTTGAACAACGATTTACCGAAATTACAGTCGCCCCCACCCCACCCACGTTTTCCTCAGTTTTGCTTCCAGGGGTTTCAGTTACCCACAGACAACTGTGGTCTAGAAGCAGGTGATCCTCCTTCTGACATGTTGTCAGAAGGTCAATAGTAGCCTGATGCTAGTCACAGTGTCCGTGTCGTTCCCTTCACCTCATGTCATCACCTCATCTCACGTCATCACGAGAAGGGTGAGTATACAGTGCAGTGAGATGTTTTGAGACAGAGAGAAAGGCCACATTCACATAACTTTTATTACAGTGTATTGTTAAAATTGTTCTACTTTATTATTAGTTTTTGTTCTTCTCTTACTGTACCTCACTTATAAATTAAGCTTTCTCATAGGTCTGTATGTATAGGAAAAAGTGTTCAGTACAACGTGGGCTTTCAGGCATCCCTGGAAGTCTTGGAATGTCTGCCCTGCAAATAAGGGGGAGCTCCTGCAGTACTGTTTCTTTCTTTTTTTTTCTTTTAAGATTTTATTGATTTGTCAGAGAGAGAGAGAGAGCACAAGCAAGGGGAGTGGCAGGCAGAGGGAGAAGCAGGCTTCCCACTGAGCAGGGAGCCCAACATTGGACTCAATCCTAGGACCCCGAGATCATGACCCCAGCCAAAGCCAGACACTAAACCAACTGAGCCACCCAGGCGTCCCTGCAGTACTGTTTCTTGAACATATTTGTAACTTGGAAAAATAAAATAATATAAAGTAACTAACTGGGACTTATGGCAACGCTTAAGATCAAGGCTTTTGGAAGTCATAGATGATAAGAAAATAACTGCTCTTTTTCTAAGTTATCCTCCAACATCAGATCCAATCCCGAGGCCAAAATCTACTCCAAGAAATAGGAGTGTTCTTAAGATTTGAATTAGTTATGTACCACTTCTCTTGCTCTCAACTAATATATGAAATGAGGGTAACGAGGCAATCCATAAAATTACTTAGAACTTTTCAGGACTTTCAAGTACACACAATTTATATCTACACACAGAATATATTCTAAGTCTATAAGTCATAAGAAGAGCAAAGCTGGCCAAACAGAGGAGTTTGTGTTTCTGTATGTATATCTGTCTAGAACATAGTAATTGACTAAAGAAGTTTTTGTTTCAAAAAGGCATCATATAGCAAATCTATGCCTCCAGTGTTTTTCCTACTGTAGATGAGTGATAAATGTTTGTTGGCTTGAAATACATTGAAACGTATATAGGCTCTACATGCATCCATTCAGGTGAGAAGGGTGTACCAGAGTAGAAAGAGCATGTGCTTTGGAGGCCACGGATCGGGGCCACGGATACTGACAAGCACGTAACTTACGGCTGTAAAATTGAAATAATAATACCTACATTATAAAACTGTTAGGAAGAGTAAGCAAAAAAAAAAAAAAAACACATAAAGCACCCAGTAGCATGTTCAAAACATAACTGACACTCAATAAATGGTTGATATTATTATTTTCAAGTACTGTAATGGTTTTATAGATATGATCATCTCTCGGTCTTGATTGTTGGATCAGAAGAAGAATGTGTGTGTGTGTGTGTATACATACATACATTTCTTATATATATTATGTAATGTGTATTAACATATAATTTATATTTACAAAAGAATATATTTTTAAAAAATATGTTATATATAAAAACATATTAATTACATATTTATAATTATTTTATATTATATATTCTATTCCTATATTTTCTATTATTTACATTTACATATATAATACATACATCATAAATATATACACATACATCTAAGCCATCTAGAAGGATCGCTAATTTCATATATTAACAAGCAAAAATGGAGTAATCTTAAAATAAGGTCATATTCTAAATTTATACTTTACAATCTTCAATTAATTAAAACATTTATAGAACTATGATTCAAAATAGGTTCAAGTATCTGTGTATGTATTAATTACATGAAACCTGAGGATGCCATACTGTTATTAAAATACTTTAAATGGCTCAATTATAGAAGTTGCCTGGTAAACACAGCACTTCAAAGATTTTTAAAGCTTTAGGGCATGTTTGATACATGTACGAAGTTTGAAGATGGTATCCTGACTGACACTTACAAGCATGCTCACAATTTATAAAGAGATAAGACTACAAGGAGGGAAGCCTTGCAGTAAATACAAATTATTATTAACCTTCAGTGATATCATGCAGTAAATAATTATCAAAGTAACCTGTGTATCATTATTCAGTGTCTGTTAATGACAGACATTAGGAAAGCCATTTAATGCATATAAGTCCATGTAGTATGTATGGGTGTATTTATAGGAAATTTGAAACAGAGAGGTGTGATTACTTACCTAAAGTCACACAGTAACCTAGCAGCAACCTAGAGAAGAGAATCCAAATATCCTGGCTCTGCTCAGTATACCATCTATTGTATCAAATTGTTTTCCCTGTCTATGGAAAAAGTAGGCTTGGGAGGCATATAATCTAACAATTCTTCTAGATCAATTTTTACAAAACACCTGGGAAGCAGGCCCAGGGCAACTGAGACATCTGAGACATTCATAACTATTATTTTCAAGGGAGGAATAGCACAGAAGCCCTCCAGGTCATCTTTAGAAAGAAATATGTGACAGCAGATGGTAGGTCACAGGGCTCACATCATAAGGAACAGGAGTTTGGGAATGTTTTCACTGTACCCAAGATGAAGGCATAGAAGAAGAAAGAAGGGTATTTGGCCTTTTTTTTTTTTTTTTCCTGAGGCCCAATTACAGTGTAACCCCGTATGAAACCTCTGCTTAGATCTTCAAAAAGGAAAGATAGTAACAAGTAGCTCAGTTAACAGTTTGGATTGTGACATGAAGGTTTTACTTCAAACTGTGCCAAGTCCTTCCAGTTTTGATGACAAACTTCCATCCAGGGCCTTTGCAGTCACAAAGCAATGGGAGTTATCACTGTCATTCCAAACATGATCTCCAGAATGTTTAACTTCTGTGTTTCAACTTACATTATATTTCATATGGTCATGCTTTTCAGAAACAGAGTACTCTAGAAAAATTAATGCTAAATCTACGTCTTCTAGAATATTAAGATTTAATTTCTTGCCTACTTAATGAAGGGGAGGAGAAGCACTAACCTTTTCCATAGAGATCAGCTGGGTGGTATGGTCAGAACCAAAACTCTGCTGGGAGGTGGTATGGGGGCACTCGAAAATGGTGCATCTGTGCCAGAAGTATCCGCTGCAGAGTGGAGAAAGAAAGAGCTTAAGAGTCCAGGGAAAATTAAAGACAGTCAACAAAATAATTATAAAGAGGCGATGTCACTTCAACTGGATTGTCTCCATAAATGACAGCTCCTGTGTAGTGTCATTGTAAACAAAGGACAAATTAAGGAAAGAGATGCCTGTGTTTTCATCAAAATAAAAGGTGAGCGATTGTAACCTATGGGAGAGGGCATGAACTGTGAGGGGATATACTGGCTATCACGGTTGCTGTCTGTACAAATGTAAAATTCATTCAGACTGTGGGTCCAGCCTGCATGTACTCTCACAGCCAACCTATTGCCTGCTTCTGGCCACGTGCCCCAAACTTCCAGAAGCTGTGGGTATTGGGCGAAGACATAAATTAAACACATTTCAGAAGCAGCTTGGTACTGACTTTTGGAGTCGGACATGTTTCAACTACAAATCCCCCCCTAAATATTTACCAATTACGGTAAAAGTTCAGCTGGAGGGCAGCATTAGCAGCTGAAGGGGAGACATATCATCCTTCCCTGACTGTGCTTTGTTTATCAGCTGATAATGGCTTCACACCCACGGGTACATGTTCCTCCGTGCGCTCACCTCTTCGCCAGTGCTCCAGTTTCATTCTAAAGAGCTCAAAGGAGCTAATTTTATAAATCAGATCTGTATCATATGCCAGATACGTATTACAGGGAGTTTTGTTTGTGTGCTCCGTGTATGGCCCCATTTGCGCAACGAGCAACTGTTAGACACACACCAGGTGTTTTGATGTAGTATGTTGTCAATATTTAGGACTCCACGTCTTAGAATTAGCAGAGATGAAGAGAAAATAGGAAGGAGCCAAACAATTAGTTCAGCCAACCAATTTAGATTCTAGTGAGTATAAGGTAGAAGAGGAAAATTTCCAAAGGTTCCTATGGAAAGCACAGGATGTCAGATCTTTCTCTGACCCAAGGGGAAGATTTTTCTATTCTGGGCTCAGTCACTAAATAAGCAGTGGGGAGGATTTTATGTTCAGGGCAGTGCAGAGGCTACCTGGAAACCCAGTGATGAAGAGAAATGTCTACTCAGGGAAAGGCCAATGGTCTTTTCCATTATTTATATGGCACCCTGCAGATCAAACAGTGTTTCACAGACTTAATGCATGGGAGTCTCTCAGCAGCCCTGATTTTATAAATGAAGAAACAGGTCACATGGCCATTTAGTGGGAGAGTCAAAGGAAACAGCCAAGCATTTTTGCACCACACCCCTCCAGGATTCCTTTCTGAAAGGCCACTTTCCCAGTAAGCATTCCAAGAGAAAGAAAAAAGCGGTAATTTGAAAAGTAACCAATTTTTAAACCTAGGCTTCAGTGAGTGAAAAAAGAAAATGCCCCCCTTCGAGAAGTATGTTAAAATTGCCAGCAGGCAAAACTACTTGCGTTAGTTACCACACAATTGTTTCCACTTTCCCGCTTGGCTCTTTCCCTTGGCCAGAAGCCACAACTGCCTCTCAAGTAAGACCACAAGGCAGACACCCAGAGACCCTTGCGCCTCCAGCTAGGAAACTAGCAGAAGCTCTGCCACCACCAGCAGCCAAGAGTCAACGTGAGAGCAGGTCAAAACCCTCACCGAATTCATAGATTTGCTTTTCCGGCTCAAACCACCTTAAAAAGAGTTTGAAATTCCTTCCCTCCGCGGAGAAGAGTGGCTTTTCTTTCTCTGTGCACACACTGCTGGACGCAAGTCTCTGCGAAGAACGGGTGGCAAAGCGAGCGTTTGGGAACGCTCCCGTGGCTGCTCTGTAGCGCCCACTTCCTCTCTCTCGAGATTCAGATGTACACTCAGGCTCGTTTCTTGATTCTAATCTCTCTCGCGCGCTCGCAACCTGTGCACTTGGATTCTGACTGGTGCGGCGAGGAGGGAGGCTGGTGGGCACGCGCTCCGGTGCCCGACCGGGTGGCGCCTCGTCTCAGTCTTCAGAGGCAAGTCCCCTGTTCCGGCTCCTCCGGCGGGGTCTGGACTTAGCTGCGTCCGGGGCAGCTAATCATGACCGTGCCCTTCTGCCCCGCGCCTTTCTGCCCCTCTTTTGCTCCCGTCCTTAATTGACGAGCCAATGACTATTGGCTGAAGTTCCCCCAGCGATTTGCATGAACAGAGAGGGAGTGTCTTCTGCCGCCCTCCCGTCAGGAGCGCGCTGACTGCAGCCTTCCTGGGAATGCGCGGCCGAGGGAATGCGCGCAGCTCGCGGGCCCTGGCAGTGAGCTGGCGCCCGGCGACCTGGCACCCGCGCCCGGATATGGGGCGTCTAAGTCGTCCCAGGAGCAGCACCAGCCACAGAAACCTGCCGGTAAGGGTTGGGGTCCAGGAGCCCTGCAGCCCGGACAAGTTGCAGTGCTGTGAGGCAGTTCCTACTCCTGATGGTTTTTAAAACCTTTTCCTTTAATCCAAACTTTACGGGAAGGTTGGGGGAGAGAAAGGGAGTTTGGGATAAGATGTCTTCATTTTAGCAAGGAATAGGCAAGTCCGTGGGTTGGGAGAGTAAGTTTCTGAAATAGAAATGTAGGCAGATGGGGGGGGGGGGGGCTCGATCCGCTTGATATACTGGGGTGCGGAGATTCTTTCCCGCTGTCAGCACCTGCTAGGACTGTCCATTGTAATTGAGAAATTGTTTTTGCGTAAGCATTTTCTGCGTTTACTTCTTTTTCCTTAGGGGAGGGGGATTAGGGAGGGCTTAATAGGAAGTGGAGATCCAGATCCTTTCGATTTGACACTAGATGAGAGCTAAAATGAAAATCACTTCTCTGACCTAAAGTGTTTAATTGGGGGGGGTTCCGAAGGGAAAATGTCGGTATGTTTTACATATTATTATTATTATTATTATTATTATTATTATTATTGATATTGTTGTTGGTGGTATTCTCATAATAAGAGATGTGACACATTTCTCGTTCCGGGGACCTTAGTGATAGAAACATTTCAATGGGAAATAAATGGATGAATTGCTCATCATCGCTCAGTCCTCTCCAATACGAACCTCCTCCGTCTCCATAACCTACCCCGGTGGTTTCCCTGAGGCGTTGCGCAGTTCTGAGTTGAGTGCTCTCCACTCTGGCGTGTGTTTCCAGGGATGCTTTATGGCTTGGGATTCCGATTATTAACTGAATAAGGGCGTTGATGGGGGGGGGAAGGAGGGGAAGCGTAGAAAGTGAACAGAAATATTAAGTTTTGGCGACAATGTTGCCCCATAGATCTCTTCTTCGCAGCAAGTTTCCTCTTCCTCCCTGACTAGAGGGTTTGCCTTTGGTAATGGGGATGGGGGCAAATATGACCTTGTAGCCCTGGTTTCTGACTCCAGTCTCCGTGTTCCCGCGGGTGTGTAACGAGCCTCTCCCCTCCCCCCACTTTCAGCATCTGTTTCTGTTTTTCCTCTTCGTGGGACCCTTCAACTGCCTCGCGAGTTACAGCCGGGCCACGGAGCTTCTGTACAGCCTGAACGAGGGACTGCCCGCGGGGGTGCTCATCGGCAGCTTGGCCGAGGACCTGCGGCTGGTGCCCCGCGCCGCCGGGAGGCAGGACCAGCTGTCGCAGCTGCCGGAGCGCACCGTCGCTGAGCGGGACCCCCCTCTCTCCTTCAGCCTGGCCTCTCGGGGACTTAGCGGCCAGTACGTGACCCTGGACAACCGCTCCGGCGAGCTGCACACTTCTGCCCAGGAGATCGACCGGGAGGCCCTGTGTCTTGAAGGAGGTGGAGGAGCCGCCTGGGGCGGCAGCATTTCCATCGCCTCCTCCCCTTCCTCTGATTCTTGTCTTTTGCTTTTGGATGTACTGGTCCTGCCTCAGGAATACTTTAGGTTTGTGAAGGTGAAAATCGCTATCCGGGACATCAATGACAATGCCCCGCAGTTCCCCGTTCCCCAAATCTCGGTTTGGGTCCCGGAAAATGCACCTATAAACACCCGGCTCGCCATAGAGCATCCTGCCATGGACCCAGATATAGGCACTAATGGGGTGCAGACCTACCGCTTACTGGACTACCATCGCATGTTCACCCTGGACGTGGAGGAGAATGAGAATGGGGAGCGCACTCCCTACCTAATTGTCATGGGACTGTTGGATAGGGAGACCCAGGACCAGTACGTGAGCATCATCATAGCGGAGGACGGTGGGTCTCCACCACTGCTGGGCAGCGCCACCCTCACCATCGGCATAACTGACATTAATGACAATTGCCCTCTCTTCGCAGACTCACAAATCAATGTCACTGTGTTTGGGAATGCTACAGTGGGCACACCGGTTGCAGCTGTCCAGGCTGTGGACAGAGACTTGGGAACCAATGCTCAGATCACCTACGCTTACAGCCAGAAAGTTCCACAAGCATCCAAGGATTTATTCCATCTGGATGAAACCACGGGAGTCATCAAACTTTTCAGTAAGATTGGGGGAAGTGTTCTGCAAACGCACAAGCTCACCATCCTTGCTAACGGGCCAGGCTGCATCCCCGCTGTGACCACGGCCCTGGTGACCATTATCAAAGTCATTTTCAGACCACCTGAAATTGTTCCTCGTTATATAGCAAATGAGGTAGATGGTATTGTTTACCTGAAAGAACTGGAACCCATTAACACTCCAATTGCATTCTTCACCATAAGAGATCCAGAAGGTAAATACAAGGTGAACTGCTACCTGGACGGTGAAGGACCATTTAGGTTATCACCGTACAAACCGTACAATAACGAATATTTGCTGGAAACCACAAAACCGATGGACTATGAGCTACAGCAGTTCTATGAAATAGTGGTGGTGGCCTGGAACTCTGAGGGGTTCCATGTCAAAAAAATTATTAAAGTGCAACTTTTAGATGACAATGACAATGCTCCCATTTTCCTGCAACCCTTGCTGGAACTAACCATTGAAGAAAACAACGCGCCCAATGCCTTTTTAACTAAGCTGTATGCGACGGATGCTGACAGTGGAGAGAGAGGCCAGGTTTCCTATTTCCTGGGACCTGATGCCCCCTCTTATTTTTCCTTAGACAGTGTCACAGGAATTCTGACAGTTTCCACTCAGCTGGACCGAGAAGAGAAAGAAAAGTACAGGTACACAGTCAGAGCTATTGACTCTGGGAAGCCACCCAGAGAATCAGTGGCCACTGTGGCTCTCACCGTGCTGGATAAAAATGACAACAGCCCTAGGTTCATCAACAAGGACTTCAGCTTTTTTGTGCCAGAAAACTTTCCAGGATATGGTGAAATTGGGGTCATTAGTGTCACAGATGCCGATGCTGGACGAAATGGATGGGTTGCCCTCTCGGTGGTGAACCAGAGTGATATTTTTGTCATAGACACAGGAAAGGGCATGTTAAGAGCTAAAGTCTCTTTGGACAGAGAGCAGCAAAGCTCCTACACTTTGTGGGTCGAAGCTGTTGATGGGGGTGAGCCTGCCCTCTCTTCGACTGCAAAAATCACAATTCTCCTTCTAGATATCAATGACAACCCTCCTCTGGTTTTATTTCCTCAGTCCAACATGTCCTACCTGTTGGTACTGCCTTCTACTCTCCCCGGTTCCCCTGTTACAGAGGTCTATGCTGTTGACAAAGACACAGGCATGAACGCCGTCATAGCTTACAGCATCATAGGAAGAAGAGGTCCTAGGCCTGAGTCCTTTAGGATTGACCCTAAAACTGGCAACATTACTTTGGAAGAGGCATTGCTGCAGACAGACTATGGACTCCATCGTTTACTGGTGAAAGTGAGTGACCATGGTTATCCTGAACCTCTCCATTCCACGGTCATGGTGAACCTGTTTGTCAATGACACTGTCAGTAATGAGAGCTACATTGAGAGTCTTTTAAGAAAGGAACCAGAAATCAATATAGAGGAGAAAGAACCACAGATCTCAATAGAACCAACTCATAGGAAAGTCGAGTCTGTGTCCTGTGTGCCCACTCTAGTAGCTCTGTCTGTGATAAGCTTGGGCTCTATCACACTTGTAACAGGGATGGGCATATACATCTGTTTAAGGAGGGGGAAAAAGCATCACAGGGAAGACGAAAATTTGGAAGTACAAATTCCACTCAAAGGAAAAATTGACTTGCATATGAGAGAAAGGAAACCAATGGCTATTTCTAATATTTGATATTTCATTGTGGAATAACCCAGAGCTGTTTTAGCTGACTTTGGGTAGTCTTCATCACCTAAACAAGAGTGTGTAGACGACAGTTCCAATGAAGGACGACTAATTTATAACTTGTACTATATTGTAAATAAGCTGTTTACAGGTTTTTAAATTCAAAATCAGAGGTTATAAAAGGTGTACAGCATTTTTTAATGAAAATCAGTACTAACAGAACTGTTATAAAAAAGCTTGGACATGATTTGCAGCTTTCATTCACCAAGCAGATTGATAGAAGCTGGGAATAAGGTAAGAAAATGGTACATTGCATTTTTTGGTCTAAAAAGTCCTTTAACCACAAGAGGGCATCAGCTGCTCCTTTGCAGGGAACTGTTTTGAGGTATTGTACAGGACAGTTGTTGTACATGAAATTAATGAGAGAGTATATTTTAAATATATTGTTTTTAACATTTAAGAGATATGAAATTGAAATAAATTGAATTTCACCACACTTCAATGTATGATATGAAAGAAAAGAAATGCATTTGTAAACAGAATGTTTATTACCTCACAAGTACATCATGTGTAGTGTGAAAGCGAAGGCCTTACAAAGAAGCGCTATTTCTTTTTAGCAAGGGTGAAAACACGGCCATGTGCGACAGAGTTGACCTGCTGAACAGTGTTTCACTTTGTGTGTACTCAGATGCTTTCTGTTCCCTTTACCACTGCACTTGCTATTACGACAGGGGAAATGTGTATATTCTCCCTTACAGACATTGTAACTGGAAATTGCGTCCAAGGAAAACAGCCAGGAGCAAAGACCTGTTTCAATCCTTAGTCGCTTCATAGGTGTTCACGACATTTTGGTGCTTTGACAACTTGTCAGTAGTACTTCATACTTGGGTTCTATATTAGGCTTTTATGTGCTTGAACTCATTTATCACCTGAGAAAATAAAAATCATATTAAAATGGAATTATTCTAGAAGCTCGTGTATACTACCGGTTGTTTTAGTTGGGCCCTTTATATAAAAGTTATACTTATCTTTTTGTTGTTGTTTGGGTTTGTTGGCTACCATTTCTGGCTTCCTTTCTTTGGCTTTGGATTAGGTCCAAGAGTTTATTTGTAAGCCCAGCAGCAGATTTCTTTGATAGCTTTTACTGAATCCTTTGCAATGAAGCGAGCTGGTTCCTTAGTGATTGATCTCTTTCACTTCATTCTGTTGAGCTGGGAATTTCATTTTATATGAGAGCTATAGCAAAATATCTGTATAAACAAGGAATGTGTTAGCTTAAGCTGGATCATTCTACTTTTTTCAGCCTCATGTGTCTGTACTGTACCAAACGTGTTTATATGTCTGCAAATTAAAGGTATATATTTTCATAATTTCTTTCTCATTTTTACCATTTATACTTGAACGTGGGTGTGTTCTTTCACTGAAGTGCCTGTTACTGGTATTTGTTTGCTTTTAGAGGTAAATGTGGCTAAAGTGTAAATATTCTGTTTGCTAAAGTTTATATTAAACTAATTCATTACTCAATTAAACATTGGGTAAATCATTGAATATGTGCGTAGATAGAGACATATATAAATATAATAGAGAGCACTCCTAGATGTTTGACAGGAGTTCAGATGAAAATTTATACCCATGCATGTACACATGCATATTAATTTTTGGCTTAGTATCAACTATAAACATTCATTTTACTACATACTTCTGACAAATCCCTTGTTAGCTGTGTTACAATAGCTTTCAATACATTTTAAAAATACACTGCAAAAAAAAAAATTGAATGCAAACACCCAGGACCTTTTGAATTTGTATTAACTCATTTTTCTTGTTTTCTTTGGTTTGACAATTTGAATAAATAAAATAAGTGTGGGAGGCAGTACTGTTTGTTACAAAAAGGAAATATATTTTTATTGGAAATTCCTTTTGTATGAGAGGCACCTGAGCTAAGAAACTAAGATCATTTAACCCCCAAAACTTTTCATTCATAACTGATGTAGAGCCCTGGAGGAAACCATCCCTTACCAGTCATTTTTGTATCCTCTTTCCCTTTTTTAAAGGAAGGAACTACATATGAAATACGTAGCACCATTAATTTAAAAAATCCTCCTAAGTGCAGTGATTTCACCATAAGTAACAAAATATTCTATTTATTTCTAAATTTGAAGAAAGTTCATGTGTTTCGGGGTATAGGCTTCGTCTCTAGCATGAGAAATGCCTAAAACATTAATAAAAAGACATATTTCTGAATAACTTGTTGTGCCAGGATTTCTTTTACAAAAGCATCTCATTCACATTAAAAGCATTTATAACAAGGAAAGTTAAAGTAAATTAAGCTCAAAGATAAAAGCCTCTTTTTACTAACACCTTGTGCTAGAACAGTTGCCAAAATGTATGCTAATCATGTCAATGTTGTTAGTTGAGCTGGCACAAAAATAAATGTTCCATTCATTAAAAACCCTAATATCCATTTAACAGTTTGAGAACCAGTGAATCCTCTTTGCCCAATTTAATGAAGAAGAGATTGCTCTGATATTTGCACTGCCAAAGCCATTCTTATACTACAGAGAAAACTGTTCATTAATTTGGATTGGGAAATTTAAAAGCAACATAGCAATTTCAGCTACAGGGGAAAAAAACAATTTACGGTTACTTGAGTCTTCAGAGTAGATTCCCTGACCCTATTTAAAAAAAAAAAAAAAAAAGTCTTGGCAATTATGCTTCTATCAATGGTGGTTAAAAAGGAAAAAAAAATAGATCCTTCTTTTAAAACAATTTTAGTAGTACGAGTACAATGAAAATAATATCCAAATCCGTCGTGTTTCCGGTGTTCTGCGTGTGTTTTATGAAAACAACGGGCATAATCGTGCTATGAAAAACATCACTGAAGCAATATTAGGGATGGTATGAAGTTGACCTGATTTCAGTAAGATACCTCTTAAGGATTCCAATTTGTGCTCCCAGAAAATGTCTCAATTAACAATTGTAAAAGGAGGAACTATGCAATCCTCTCCTGAGTCAATGGCGACTCAGGTTCTAATCTCTTGTTGGAGAAGTGAAGATTCTGTGGGGTCCTGACCTTCGATAGACCATGGAGAATGTAAGGAAAGACAGTACTGAACATATGGTGCTTTTCAACTCCACACTGGGCAGTCTCAGCTTACAGAGGCCAGAGACTAAGATATCTAAGCATCTTCTTCCCTCTAGGTAGATTTGCTCATGTCAAGAAAGCAGTCAATTACTGCAAAATATCATTTTGCTGACTTGTGAATCTCTGCCTCACCATGTGCCTTCACAGAGTGAATTATAAATAAATCTTTATTAAAAGGTAGAGAAATGACAGTCATGCAAATAGACTCGGACCAGGAAAAAATTATTTTTAAATTGGTCATCTCTCAGAAAAACGACCCCCTGTAATATCTTTTCTACATGTCTCTACATCTGATAAAAGATAATACATATTTTTCAGATCAATATATACATACATGCAAATAGTCTATAATAATATTCTAAATGTCAGTCATTGTACAAAATTGTTTTTAAAATGGTAGCATTTTTTTTTCTCTGATAAACCCCTAAATTGGGAACGTATTCCTTTATGGGTATAGAACAAAATTGGATGAACTTTAAGCCTTAACCCACTAATGTCAAGAAGTATTAAATCTAATCATGTATTAAAGTATTATATTTAATCATGGGATGATTAAAAAACAACAACAACAACAGTCATTCATTCCATTCGTATTATTTTAGTACTCTTAATTACCAGGGACTTACCTGAGAGCAAGACTGAGTCTTTGGCCCTTAAAGACTTTAGATTATGGTGCAAAAGGCCAATAAGAAAACCCATCAATCTCAAAACACTGTGTGGGATAAATGCCTACTCCCAGGATGTCAAGTGAATAGGACCTAACCCAGTCTTAGAAAGTACTGAAGAAGGCTTCCCAAAGGGGCTGATTTCTAATTTGGGCCCTCTCAAAAGAGGTGATGTCTAATTGAAAAACTTAGCCAGGGGAAGTTGGCAGAGGAGAGAGACGGGCATTCAAGGAAGAGGAAATAATGTACAAGCACGCAGGCGAAAGTGAGCATGTCACGACTGAAGAATCATATTTGTGGCCAAAGGGATGAAGAGAATGAATAGGAGCTTGGAACTGTAGGTGTACTGCAAATAACGAAGGGACTCATTGTCAAACTTGGAGGTTGCAATTCTATCCCAGGGAATTTGTGTTTTAAAAAGATCATTTTGGCCATGTATGAAGCTTCTGTTGAAAAAGATTCTCAAGACTCACGACAAGGTAGTAGTGATAATTCAAGGGAAAGGTTGGGCTTTAAACCGGGGAATATGAACGAGAGATATTACAGTATGGAATACAGCAGGTAAATAATTTATAGTTGATAAAGCTATACACTAAAGCTATAAACTTGTGATTAAAAATTAAAAATCCACATGTGAGAGACCAGAAAATTCACAATTTTCATAATTGGCTTTCAAGCCTATTTTACAAATTTGATAAGGATAGGGAAATCATTTACGAAACATTAAATGAGCAATGAAAGCATTGGAGCCATAGTCCCCTTTCTAATGTTGGGTTTTATGATGCAGATGGAATTATAAAGGGCACTAATTTACCCAGTTTATTTCATATTTATGACTGTCAATTCTATTCAATTTAACAAACATTATTGTGTGCCCATGTGGTAGCTATTCCAACATGACATTGACCTCATGAAGAATATTTTACCCATTTGCAATATTTTGCCTGTGGTTGCACTAAATATCTCCACAGGCAGAAGAGTCAGACTAAAAATTTAAGAAAAAAGGCAACAAAATGTCAAATGGACAATATAAGATGCGAATATAATTTCAAGTGTTGTGTGCATATCAAGAAACAGTGATATGTCTGTTGCAGGCAATTCTGACCAAGATCCAGGAACTAGGGGCAGGTGAAATGGGTAGTTATAGTCAAGAAATACATAGGTCTTGAGGTTTAACATCACTTTTGGATGAAAGAAGTCATTCAGCATATCTTATGCCTCAGTTTATCTTGTGCAAATGAATAATTTACTAGTATCTAGTACTTACTGGTGGAAGTTTCAAACGCAGGCTAAATAAACATATAGCAGATGTAAAAACAGTATCGTATGCAGTCCTAGCTTCAAGAAAAAAGTCATTTGTCCTCTCTTCCAAAAAATTGCCCCTCCTAAGACTCATCTGCATGGAAATGATGAACTTGCTCTATCTCCTCATGAAATTTTGAAAATCAAATAAATTAATTCATGCAAAATATTCCACACAAATGAAGTACTCCACAAAAAGTAGCTATTAGTATTGCTTTTGGAATTAACTAGTGTGCCATGAAATTGTCTTAGCAGTGTTTTCACTCATGCTTCCATCAAATTCACTGAATCAACATCTTTACTACACAACAAAAATCCATAAAACTGATACTGTTTTAGACTGAAGGCCCATATGCTCAAAGCAATCTAATATACTTATCCATTTCTTAAGCCCTTTGACTTTTCCCCCCTTTTTCCTTACAATGAATTCATATATTCTTTTTCATTTGGAAATCTCATGAAGGCCAGGACTTTGATTTAAATTGTCAGACCACGGAACTTTAGAGATAATGTAGTCCAACCCTCTCATTTTGCAGCTGAAGAAACTAAGAGATAGAATAGCTAGAAAAAAAAAAAATTGACATTGTAGGGGATTAGAGGAAAAAACAGGAATCATGAAGGGAAAAATATTCAAAACCCTACTGAAAACAAAATCCAACTTTTCCTTCAAATATTTCCCTTAAAACATATACTTTAATTTTACTTTCATCAAAGTTAACCAAAGTGTTATAAAGACAATACCAAAAATTAAAATAAAAAAACCTCTGAGACGAAATCTCAGCTAAACATGAAGTCAATCAAAACTAGTATATTCATTTGAATTATCAAGATTTATGATTTTCCCTGCATGCACTGGGAGAAAAAAATAAACACAATTATAAAGATAAAGTTACTCCTCATAAAGAGAAAAATACAGAAAATTACACAAATACATATTTTTTATTTTTATAATTTTTAAAAGATTTTATTTATTTGAGAGAGAGAAAGTAAGTGAGTGAGAGAGAGAGAGAGCATGAGCAGTGGGGAGGGGCAGAGGGAGAAGCAGGCTCCCAGCTGAGCAGGGAGCCTAATGGATGCTGGGCTCTGATCAGGACCCTGGGATCATGACCTAAGCCAAAGGCAGATGCTTAACCAACTGAGCCATCCAGGTGCCCCTACAATTATGTATTTGACAAATATAATAATTGCAATAAAATAGTAAGAAAACGTAAAACTTTAAGAGACTAGAGAATAAGGGAGAATAATCAAGGACAATTTTATGAACCCTACAGAAATATAGAAGGAATAAACTTGACTTAAAATGTGGAAATGAATATTTACTTATGTAAAATTCATGTAATATATTATAGAAAATGTAAGTCCAAGTGTGGATACAGGGATGTGATTGATTTGACAATGAATTGGGACACCTGGGTGGCTCAGTCGGTTAAGCAACGGACTCGTGATTTTGGCTCAGGTCATGATATCAGGGATGTGAGATCAAGCCCCACATTGGGCTCTGCACTGGGCATGGAGCCTGCTTGGGATTTTCTCTCTCCTTCTCCCTCTGTCCCTCCACCCCCCTAAAAAAGAAAAAGAAACAAAAGAAAGAAAATGAAGATGACCAGGCTGACATACATAGTAAGGCAGATGAAGGTAAACCCAGAAAGACTGGATGTTAGGAACTCATTTACAACCTCAAAGGAACTTTGGATTACTGTCCTTCTCCTTATAGATTTAGGTACAATATCCTGAATCTTCAACGAAGATAAAAATTGTTATCATTATTTATTTACTAAACACATTAACTGAACATATTAGCCAATGCTTATTACAAGCAAGACATTGTGCTAGGCACAAGGGTCTTCTTCCATCCTCAAAAAGATTACTCCCCAGTTTGGGAAAAACTAATGTAAACCACACAAATATGGAAATGAACATGTTGCTTCTCCCATCTACTCATCACCTGTGCCTCTTACCTATGTCCCTCTACCAGACAGACAAAGGTCATGATAGCAGATCAGAGTGCTAACGAGAGATACGCAGGATATCTATAGCTAATAAGGGGAACATAAAAATTATTGGAGGAATATCATCTTTGCAATGTATATGAATTAATAAATAGAAATTGTTTTGTGAATAGAACAGACAAATTTAAAGAATTTAACAACATATATTTCTTTTGCTCATTTTGAAAATCAGAATTCCCTATAACTCTCAAAGGAAACTTTCACTTAAAAAATTAAAGAAATAAAGGCAATAGGCATTGTAAACCAGTTACTCCTCTCAGAAAGATCATAAATTTTAGATTTTAGAATAATTAAAATGTAACTATGATATTCATTGATTCTACATATGTACAAGCAACCTGCCACCATGTTTCACAAATAGCACTGATTTCTATTTTGCAAATATACTTCAAATCATCTCAAATTCATAGTTTTGTGTTAATAAGCTTTCTTAAGGTGCTTTCTTGGCAATTTGATTTAATGGGAGTGTAAAATGTACTTTGGGAATTGTTATGTAAATCTTTCAAATAATACTATGTAACAGTATTTTTCAAAGTTATGAGATCTGATGAAATGTATGATGAGAGGACATTTTAATGTTAATATATAAAAATTACTGCACACACATTCTGAATTCTCCATTTCATTATGAAGAAAAAATACTCTGGAGAAGGTAACTCTAAAAAATTCATGGGAAAAAACATTGTATTTTAAAGGTAGAGTGGGATGGGCAGAGGAAGAAAAATTTAAGTGAGTAATAATTTTAAAATTCTAAAAAAAAATTTGAATTACTTAAAAGTTATTTTCCCTTTGAAAAACATCATCCACCTTCCTCCTCACCATACACCGCCCCCCCACACTGCCTTATTAACTGGGGAAATCAGTTTCCTTCACATTTTTGTAGTTAAATTATAAGATCCTAAACGTTTTCAGAGTCCAAATAAATGTGGGCAATACTAACCATAAAACAGGTGCTAAAAAACACTATTGCTTTGAGACAGCTTTCAATTTATGATCCTTTCATTTTTCGACAGTAAAAAACTCCATTTTATTTACAGATTTTTTTGTAAATAGCAGTTAACATTCACTGCAAGGAGAGGAATTTCAATAACAGGTATTTAGCTTATCTTTAAAATACTTACAGGGAGCCATCTAAACATTCAAATTTAGCAAAGCCAACCACCCTGCCTGTGTCTGATTTCTCCATCTAGTCCACAAAAGACTTTATCCTACAAAAAGCACTAGAGAACATACCATTTTCCCCATCTCATTTATGAACGTGGTTAGCAATTTAAAGTACAGATTTCTGTGAAGAATAACTGAGTATAAGTTGCCTTGTAAGATTCTTTGAAATAAGAGATTCAATACAACTTAAGTGGATCAGATTAATTTCTTTTTTGTGCTTTCTGCTTGACTCAGGCCACGCAGTGTGAGGTGCAATGACATAACCACAGTCTCATTCAAACCGCTGGGCGGGGATTGTCAATTAGCCCAGCCAGAGATGATTTCTAAAAGCCCTTAGTGGTGAAGGTACATATTGGAAAAGACAGGTAAAATATATACAAAAACTCACAAAATATCTGTCTCATTGAACCGGAAGGAATCTTCAGACATCCATGTTTTCTTCCCCTTTGAGCTTCCTTGATCATAATCAACCATCCTGTCAGGGTTTCATAAGGGAAGCTCAATACTCAGAATGCCTCTATTAGCCTATCTGTAAGGAGAATAGTGCCCCAAAGATACTATGCCTTCGTGCATGGAATCTATGGCTATGTTACGTAACATAGAGAAAGGGGGCTTGCAAATGTAATTGACATTATGGATCTTAAAATAGGGAGATATCTGGATTTAAGGAAATAGAAAGACTCCTAAGTCACAGTCAACAAGAAAATGGGGCTTCAGTCCTATAATCATATAGAACTGAATTTACAAACAACCTGAACGAGCTTGGAAGTGGATTCATCCACAGAGCTTTCAGAAAGTCATACAACCCTGATGACACATTGATTTCTGGACTGCAAAGACCAAGCAGAGCACTGACTGAGCTCCTCTGTACTGAGACTTCTGACTAGAGGAATGGGAGTTAATAAATGGGTGTTAATCTGAGCTGCTAATTTTGGGGTAATTTGTTAAGGCAGTAATAGAAATTACTACTGTATCCTGAAAAATGCATTACAGATCCATTAAAGGCTGAGTTTAGTTGACCGAATATAACAAAATCTGGTTGTATTTTGGGCAACTTTTACAATAGATGTTTGAATTTTCCTTTACAAGAGCGTTAAGTACCTAATTCTAAGTAAAAAAAAAACCCAAATCTTAGAATAATCAATAAAAACATATATGGAAAATGAAATCATGTATTGCGAACCTATTGTGCTCCAGTCAGCGAAACCCTGCCAGTTAGACACTATGTTCATTTTACTTTTACGAAGTTACATAAATAAACAGAAAACCAGAGGTGTTTTTATATCCATAAAGGATTTTCTCGGTTGACTAGAGCTGGAATGAACAGTGCAGAATTGCGGAATTCATCTCACACCCAGTTTGGGATGAGATGAACTGAATGGCTGATATTTGTAATTGAGATATACTGTGGGTGGATGTGTTATGATTGCATATGTAAAAGGTTGCTCTGATTTAAAAAAAGATGCATGTTAAAATGTATCTTTCTTTTGTTATTGCAGACAAAAGAGCCTTTCTAATGGATGAGTCTCTCTAATCGATGGATCATTTGAAGTGACTTGTAATCTTTAATTCTTTGAAAACAAGCACTTTGGGAGGTTTTTTTTTTTTTAAAAAAAACACACATTCTTATTCTACTTTTCTACCAACTCCACTTCCTATTCAAAAGCTGCTTAACTCTATACAATAAATTCACAGAAGATGAAGTTCATTAGAATCATTGATTTAGTGTGCACTGAGTTTTATTGGGCATTTATTATTGGCATAACCAATACATAATAGTCCAATAGGATTATATTATAGAATACATTTTGTACTGGTAGAATGATAGTATTTTGCAAATACA
This sequence comes from Ursus americanus, assembly GCF_024610735.1. Taxonomy (NCBI): domain Eukaryota; kingdom Metazoa; phylum Chordata; class Mammalia; order Carnivora; family Ursidae; genus Ursus; species Ursus americanus. The sequence goes on from NC_142136.1 coordinate 42,536,848, forward strand.
GTCAAATATTTTGGATTCCTATCAGGACTCCTGTGACTGAAAGGTTAAAATGCCGTCGCATTATCCTTCATTTGGCAAAAAGGTCCCTTTCTTAAAAGTGTACATTTCTCTTTCATTTTGTATGTCAGCCATTTTTGATGATTGTAGGGTTTTTGTTCTAAACTCTAATCTAAGAAAAAAATTGGGGACACTGGTTCAAGTATGTTTGAAATTCAAACATTAAAAAATTTTAAAATAAAAACATATTCCAAGAATAGAATTTCCACGTAGTTAAGAAAAAAGAATCGAGGTGGAGAGACAAGGGACTGTATGTGATCAGTTAGAACACATTTTTGTAAGAAACTGGGGTGATCACTCATGGGGCTAAATAGCTCATTTCTAAAAGTTTCCCAATTTTAAGTTATACTTCCACAAAAGGAACAGGTCTTTCCTACCATCATCTGTCTAACCACCCACTAGGTTGTGGAACAATTTGTAGTCGGGTTATTCACTTATAAAACACACTTAGAACAGGCAGAAGCTCTAGAACTGAGTTTTACATGTAGATGAAAAGCCTGGCTGCTTCTTCTCTTCTGGAGGTTTGGCCGTTGGGTAAACGTGAGCCACGTGTCCTATGACGGTATTTCCCAAAGACCCTGAAGGAGATCAGCACCTGCAGATGTAGGTCCCAGCAGTTCCTGCTCAGGCTTGGGATGGGAAGGAGAGGTTTTCAAACTTGTGAGAAAACCTATGACATCACAATCTCTTCCCTGATAGCTTTTTAAGCTGTTTTTGTCACGGAAGACTGACATGCCCCCACTGTCCTGAACGGTGTTAACCACTGCCCAGACCAGGGCTAGTGGCTAGCTCCAGAGCTCTTCCAGCCCTGATAAGCTGAGACATGTTGGTTAGAGCCTTGCCTCTCGATATGTGCTATGTACATCAGCAGTAGCCACATCTGGTTGCTCCTGGGACATGAAGAACTTAGCACCCCCCCCCAGATCTATTACCAGAATCTGTATTTAATAAGGTCCCCAGTTGATTTGCATGTACATTAAAGGTTGATAAAAATGTGTTTGGATCATTGGCTCTCAAGCTTATTTCATGCTGAAATAACCCAGGGAGTTAAAACAAAAAGCAAAAAAACCAACAACCACCTGATACCTAGGTCCCACCCACCAACTTTCTGATTGAAGGGGTATGGGGTGTAGGATGGGAATCAAGATTTTTAAAAAGCTCCCAGGTGACCTGAATGTGAAACAAAGTTTGAGAATCACCAGGTTGTCCCGTTATTCCTGTAATTTGCCATTTTTACTTGATACTTTAAAATCCAGCTAATTTGGGATTTATTCCATCACTGGCATCCTCTCCAAACCTGCTATTAAAAAAGACGCAATTTCAAACACTCCCTAAAGACTGAACCTATAAATTAGCATGAATCAGGTCTTTTTTTTTTTTCCCATCAGAATGTTGTCATCATCATCATCAAAAGCAGGCAAAGTAGCTAGAATGATAACTAGTATGCCTGCTCATACCTTCTGGAAATTTTGGTCTAGGACAGTTATTGGAATAGAAGCCTGATGTGCACAGCAATTTTGTCTTAAAAATAAAAAGCTGTGGTTCTAGAACCTAAATAATGTCTTCTACCCAGAAGAGACTCATACAAACATTTGTGGAAAGAATGAAAGCAAGAATGGCATGTGGTCCTCACACATACATTAGAATAATTATGCACTTCAGAAGAAAACTATCGTATCTTGACTTTAAAAGACAATTTAGCAGAGATGAGGAGCTACGCCTGGGAGTGCTTACTCTAAGGAGGGTCTGCGGGGAGAACAGGTATGATCTGCGCCATCATCGTACAGACCTTATGTTCTGGCTCATGCAAAAGCGAGGGAGTGGGTAAGAGAAGTCTCATGTATGGCCACTGGGGCAAAAAAAAAAAAAAAAGTAATTATTCAGGAGGCTGTCTTTTCCAGGATCTGGAAACCCCATTTCAACTACCAATATTAGAGGTATTTAGTAAGGAAGAATAGGAGAAAAATATAGAAAATCTATTTTAGGCATGAAAATCTGAGGGCGACAAAAGTGGAATTACTATCAATTTTAATTGTTGGGAATGAAAGAGGTGCTGATGACAAGCTCACTATTCATCCTCTCATTTTGTGTGGCTGAAAAGAAACAGAAAAATACTGTCTAGCTCCAGAAAGTAAATAAGGATCAGCAACATTGAACGAAGTAAAGAAAATAGGCATTTACTAATCCTGGATCTTCCAACTGCCGGTATTAAAACCTTAAGGACATTTCATAAGTATCTACGAGCCCCGTGTTCCCCAAGTGCCCACAGGAGGATGCCCGTGATCTTGTTCTGAGGATTGGACATAATGCATGTAAGTGCAGAACACTAGGTCTTGTACATAGTTTAAATATTAGTTCCTTTTTACTTCCCTTTTGCCCACCCCACCTTATTTAAAGTATGACACATCAAGGGCACAGAAATTTCCAAGGCCAATTTTCAAATCCTCAGGACCTAGCACTAAATATTTGGTTGAAATGGACAAATAACCTAAAAAGGTGGTGGGTTTTATGCTGAGTTTCAGTTGCTTTGAATGGGGGTTGGGAGGGAAACCCATGAAGACATATGAAAATTGACTCATAAATTAATTTACTGAAAACTCTCATTAAGCATCTAGGATGCGGCACGTACAGAGATATTCTTCACATGTACTATCGGAACTTTGGAGCTCAGAGTTTAGTTAAGGACACTGAAAATAAAACTGCAATTTAATGAGATAAATGTCTTAATAGGGGATGCATAAAGCCAGGAGAATCAATTGAAGCATTTGGCCTATAGTATATTGTATGCAGCTGGTTTCAGTTTCAAAATTATTAATAATCTCAAGGCTGAGTACATTTCAGTGAGAGTCCACATACATTGTTATAGCAGAACGAGCAGGAAAGGCGAGCTGAAAGATTTGGGGAGTTTGGCTATAGAGGCATCATCTGCTCCTTAGTTTACAAGACTCTTCTTTCTTTTTCCTGCCTCCTGCTTCCTAATTACATCCAAATGGTTCTCTCATTTGTTTTCCTGGCCCTTCCATCTGAGACACGGTGCCAGTAATATATGCCATCTTCATTTGGCTCCTTTCTCTCTAATCTGCACTGCTAACCTATTGTTTTTGTAAAAATGTTGGATTTGTCAATTCCTTCTCACACCTGTCATATGCTTGAGGTGGATACACTGGCATATTTATGATTAAAAATTAAGGGGCTCCTGGATGGCTCAGTCGTTGAGCGTCTGCCTTCGGCTCGGGACGTGATCCCGGCGTTCTGGGATCGAGCCCCACATCAGGCTCCTCCGCTATGAGCCTGCTTCTTCCTCTCCCACTCCCCCTGCTTGTGTTCCCTCTCTCGCTGGCTGTCTCTCTCTCTGTCGAATAAATAAATAAAATCTTAAAAAAAAAAAATTAAGTCACCAGACAGTAAACGTACTAAGACAACCATCTCTTTCACCTTTTACTAACCAAACCATAAATGGACACATAAAGATAATTACAGACAGATTTTCACTACTTTGTGAAAATACACACAAAGAAATTCTCTTCTAATAGAATTGTAATATCATATTGACAATTGCAAAGGTACATGATTTCAAGGAGTCTATGCTGCTGGAAAATTCAAACAAGTAGATTGCGGATGCAAGTAAAAAAATGGGAATTATTTTGTGGAAGGCTATTGGCCAATATGTATACATTCTAAATTGCGCATTTTTTTCCTCCTTTGCACTTCCGCTTCTAAAAAGATAACCAAAGAAAATAGCTTCGAACTTGGGTGTATGAGCACACATTTTGCAGAGTTTAATAGTAATGAAAATACCCTATATTTACATGAATATATAATTGGTTAGATTATGACATAAACATAGTAAAGACAATAATTGTCTGAATTGTCACAAATGCCATAGTGATTTTTTTGTCTCCCTGTATTATCTCTAAAATTACTAGAGTCATCTTGTTTTTCTCACATATGAATTTATTACACCCCTGACAAAGGCTCCCTATTCATCTAGAACTGGCTTCCTTAACCTGGTCCATGTATAAATGAAATAGGGGTAGACAATAGAAAATAAAGTGGGACAGGCCAGTAGGGGACACATTATCAAGCAATTTGCATTCATGCACAGGACAGTAGTCATAAAATGAATACACACTTTGTGATCCAGGAATATGGGAATGCGTTTAGCTTAGCACTGCTGGTAGCAGTTTTGATTTCTCTGTGGTAAGAGCCTGTATGAGGATCAGGCTAACACAGAAGGGAAGGAGGGAGAGGGAGGGAGGGAGGAAGGAAAGGGAGAAAGACAGGAGAGGGAAACAGAACAGAAAACTGATGGCATCTTTTAAATCCTCCCATCCATCTGTGCTTGCAACCAGCCACTCTGGAGACTTTCCACTGTGTGAACAATAAACCCACACTGCTGATTTTAGTCCTCCAAACTATTTTGAATCGTCACCCTGGTAATTATATTTTTTAAAGCCTTGACTAATACTTCATTGGGACAACTGGTTGTAGTTCTCTAAACACAACAGGACATCTATGTTTCTGCATTTTGCACATGCTGGTCCCTCTGCTTAGATGCCTTTCCTCTCTTATCCACCTGAAAAAACATCTGCAATCCATTAAGTCTTAGCTCGAGTGCCATTTTTTCTGAAAAGCCTGCTCTTGAGAGCTTATTTTCTTCTGCTTACGGGGCATTTCACACAGACCAATACGATAGCAATGCACGGAAAATTCTTGTGGATTATAACTATTCTGCATGATTTTCTTATCACCAAAATATAAGTTTCTCAATGGAAAGAGATTTATAAAGAAAAAAAGAAAAGATAGGACATTTTTTTCCCAATCAGATCAGAGATCTTTCATTCAATATTTGGTTTTTAAGCCCAATCTAGTTTCTTACAATGGGTGAGATTTTACTCTTTCACTGTTTTGTTTTTGTTTTTTTTAGATTTTTGCTTGAGTCAATTTACATAGGAGGAATAGTCTGTCTCTAACATGTTCAGTGTCTTTATGTTTGCTCAGAAATTCATGAGGCAAAACTGTTCTCATTAGCTTCCCCTTTTCCCTGAAATTTCTGGGTCAACTAAATTATTAATAACTTCAGATGCTGCGGCATCTGCTATCAATGTAGGCCATGGGAATATAGGATATTAAGTAAAAAATAAATTGTAAATATCTATGGAATAACGAATATGAGAATATAATTGATTCACTTTATTTTATAGTTGCAAAATACAGGATCCTGAGTCAGAAGCCCTTGATTCAAGCTCAACTTTTGCCAGCTACAGCTATGTTTGTGATGTTGACCAAATTAGCTTTCAGAGTATCAGTTTCTTATTCAGAAAATGTAGATAATACTATGAGGTTGAAATAATACTAAAAGAAAAGCAGGCAGGTGAAAATAATTGTATATTCTAAAATGCTAGATTTGACTTAGCAGCAAAGAGGTCACTGTGGCCTTGACAAGGGGAGTGTCAATGCATGGTGTGAGGGAAGACAAAATTGCAGACTTTAGAGCGGTCAGAAACTAGGGGCAGACAATTCCCTTCAAGGAATGTGGCTTTGAGAGAGAGGGGAAATAGAAGGCAAAGTCAAAGAGCAGTATATGATTGGAGGTTTTCTTTCTTCCTGCCTCCTGTGAAAAACATCGGATGCAGTGGAATTAATATGAAGGGAGATGTAGAAGGAGAAAATAGAGAAGAATCAGGAGCTCAAGTCAAAGATAATTCAGGAGAGCATGTTATCCAAAGAAGAGGTAGAGGCCAAATATGGGTGAAATTGTAGAATGGGTGAAATTATAAGTTGGTTGAAGGAACTTAAAGGAGTAATTACCTATTCTCTCTGTGAAGTACAAAGAAGTAGAAAGATGAAATCATCTGTTGAGAATTAAGGGGAGATGGGAGAGTTAGAAGTTTGTGGAGAGTGGAGGATGTCTGAAATAACTACTTTCGGAAAAGAAAAAGGAGCTAATTATGGAAAGGACAGCAATGGATGCTTTATCATGAATTGGCATGATATTGTGATCTTCTAAATCCCTCTTCATGTACACAGACACCAGCATGGAGAAAGGGGACCTAGGAATCTCAACCGAGACAGATTTTAAGAGATAGGAGTGATGACAAGAAAAAATGGGGCAAAGGAGATGAAGATACTAGAAGATACTAGGGTGGTTGAAGTAGACATAACACTAAAACTTAAGAAAGACATTAAGCAATTCTGATGAGAGAGCTGAGACAGAGAAAGCAGAAGACGCCATAGGTTAAGAATACATAATAAGGTGGACGAATTGAGTTATTTAAACTAAAAGAGTAGATTAGAAGGTTGTGGTCAGACAAAACAATGTATTTCTTATTTTAGAAGTGGAGCAGTTCTGGCCAAATGCATCGTCCAAAGTGTGCCCAGGGCAGGTGGAGGCTTACACAGTGCGGGTAAGAGGGTCACTGGATAGAAGGCAATACCCCAATACTACAGTAGTGCCTGGATCAACTACCTGGATGATGAAGTAACCCAGAGAGTGTCAGGACTTAAGGAAACAAAAAAACCTGGTGCTGGAGACGAGAACTCTCATTAAGGAAATGTACAGTATTTGAAGGCTTCTGATGTCTAGCAATCACTCATGCTGTCTGGAACCTGAACGCTCTGTCTCCAAACAACATACAGAAGGTCACTGCGAGAGAGCTATTGGGCCTGCCATGAAATGGTTTTCCCAGTACAGCCTGGACCATCCCCACTGGAAATTCTATGAAGCTATAGCTCATGTATTAGTGGGTCATTAGCAGCAGAAGGCAAATTGGAAATGGAATAATATATTTTAATGTCATTCAGCTCACCATTCTTATGCCCAAGCATAAGACCTCAGCTCTATTTTATATCCTGAAGAATCTACAGAGTCCTATGTCCACAATGACCCTCTAGCAACAGGTGTGCATAGAAGGACTTATAATTTACCTCATTATGGGAGGGTAAGGAAGTACATTTAAATTTTAACATGATTGTATTATAAATCCATATTAAACATAAATAACAAGTTTGACTAAATTTACTTTGAATTGGCAAGATTAAGTTTTCCATTACTGAGTGGAATGATGTTTAAAATAAAAGTTAAATTGAGTTATAGAAAAATACAGTTACATTTTCACCATGTGAACATATAAACAGTAAAATATGTTACCTGCCACAAACACAATAGAGTTTGGGTCAGGCAAGTTAAAAAACTAGGAGACAGATGGAGTGGGAAACTGGCTCAAAAGAAAAGACAATATGAGTTGAACAGATGATTGAAGAGGCATGCATCTAGAATGTAGACCATGAAAATACAAAATGGTGGGTTTAAGATGAACAAAATTACTCCTGATAGTCCCATAGAGAATAGGAGCTGGGAATTTGGGAGAAGAAGATACTCGAAACACTCAGGGTTTACTTGTAGATTAAGTTACACAAGGGATCAAAGTCTGTGAATATTTTTACTCCAGTCCTGAAAGGTACTGATTATGGTTTGGCTGAATTCAAGAGCTTAAGCAAGAGGACCAAGGCTCGAGACCATGGGCATTTCTTTTAAAGCTCCATGGAGGATTCCAGAATCGATAGTAAAGGTGGCAGTATCGTATCTCATGAATTCTAAGAGGCAAAATTTTGTACATTTATCATCTCCAAAATAGAGATGGATTTCACACTTGGAATTGGCACTGTTTTTGCTGTCTTAGCTCTACATGTTATAATCAATGACACCTAAGTTTCAATAAATACAATATGTATTACACAGATTTTCATTCAAGAAACCAGTTTCATATCTGGTTCCCTCTTGACTGGAACACCAAAGGGATTAAATATTGGCTCTTATACTCAAATCATCTATAATCTAGTATGAAGACAACTGAATAGACTGTATTTGCAAAAGGCTATCTGTGGCTTGGAATGCAGCTCTAAGTCAGAGTTAGTTGACTCATGCACAAGACCTTGACGGCACTAAAATCTTACTTCTAATAAATGAAATAATATATGGCTCAATCCTAACATTTTTTTATGAGCACTATATTTTACTTAAAACATTCTAGAATTTAGAGACTTTTTAAAAGCTAGCATAAAATGACAAAATAATGTTATATATTTACACATTTCATATTATAAACTCTCATATGAATATGTAATGATATAATGTAACTTAATAATTACTTTTATATTTTATCACTTGAATTATGATTTTTTAGTCATTTAAAAAATCCAGAATTTCATCTCAGTTTTCAAAAGATTGGGTTTCTTTCTTCTTAACAGAAAAAAAAAGCACTTAGAATTTGCAGGCATTCTCATCAGGTAATGTTAGGTGCTTTCATATAATGGTCTTTTAAAATTTAGGACTTTTGATAACTCAAGGATAAATTGTTTTGCATTTACAGATTTTTCTTCAGTTAGAAAAACTAAGCTAATGTTTAATACCTTTACATTAAAAATTTTAAAAACTCACTTTCCCTCAGTTTTTACATTAATTTTATGTCTTCTATTTATAGGTCTGGCAATTTTAACAGTTATTTTTGAAAAATGATTTGTCCCATTTACAAATTTAAAAGAAAGATGTTAAATCTTAATACAATATGAGATAGTTTTATTTATCATTTAAAAAAGTAATCTCACACTACCAGTCTAATTTCTTTGGAAGAATGAATTTTGAGTATTAGCAAATATGTTTCAGCACCACATTTTTTTCAAATTTTTACTTAAATTCTAGTTAGTTGACATATAGTGTAATATTGGCTTCAAAAGTAGAATTTAGTGATTCATCACTTACATACCACTCCCAGGGCTCATCACAAGTGCCTCCCTTAATACCCACTACCCATCTAGCCGTTCCCCTCACCCACTTCCCCTCCAGCAACCCTACCCTCAGTTTGTTCTCTATAGTTGAGAGTCTCTTATGGTTTGCTTCTCTTTTTTCCCTCTTCCCTATGTTCATGTTTTGTTTCTTAAATTCCACATAAGTGAAATCATATGGGATTTGTCTTTCTCTGACTTATTTTGCTTAGCATAATACACTCTAGCTCCATCCACATATTTGCAAATGACAAGATTTTATTCTTTTTGATGGTTGATATTTTATATATATATATATATATATATATATATATATATATATATATATACACACACACACACACACACACACACCATTTTTTTTTATCCATTCATCAGTTGATGGGGATTTGGGTTCTTTGCATAATTTGGCTATCGTTGATAATGCTGCTATAAACATTGGGGTGCATGTGCCCCTTTGTATCCCTCGGGTATATACCTAGTAATACAATTGCTGGGTCACAGGGTAGTTCTATTTTTAACTTTTTGAGTAACCTCCATACTGTTTTCCAGAGTGGTTACACCAGTTTGCATTCCCACTAACAGTGTAGGAGGGTTCTCCTTTCTCCACATCCTGACCAACATCTGTTGCTTCCTGTGTTGTCAATTTTAGCGATTCTGACAGGTGTGAGGTAGTATCTCTTATTTTTTAAGACACTATTGATACTCATTTCTGCTTTTTCTTGAATATGGTATTGAATTATTTTCAGGCATATTAATTAGGATTCTGCACTTACATTCATAAGTGAAATTGAATACAATGGAAATTAATTTTATTTATTTATTTATTTATTTATTTATTTATTTATTTTATTTGGTTTTTCTTCATTCACTGCATTCTTTAAAACCTTTCACAATTCAGGGACAAACTAAAATCTCGAAATGAAACACTTCCATGCAGTTCATCCTTTGGAACAGTTAGGCCAAATTAAGCTTGGAAAAGTTTGAGTGGAGGGGTGCCTGGCTGCTCAGTCAGTTAAGTGTCTAACTCTTGATTTTGGCTCAGGTCATCATCTCAGGGTTGTGAGACTGAGCCCTGCATCAGGCTCCATGCTCAGTGAGGAGTCTGCTTGAGATTCTTTCCTCTGCTCCCGCCCCTGCTCTCTCTCTCTCTCTCAAATAAATAAATAAATAAATCTTAAAAGGAAAGAAAGAAAGAAAAGGTTGAGTGGAAGCATCTTGCACCACCATTCAAGCGGTAGTCTCAGGAATGTCTGGCAAAGTCAGCCACGTGTCTGCCAGAAACCAGTTTGCCTTAGGATCTCACCGACTAAGTCATTGCCCTAGAGCGGCCTGCGTGAGGTGCAGCCTTGGCACAAACACGGGGATGGATTTCAAAGTACAGTACCTAGATCCCTCGTTCAGCTGCATTCTCTGTAGCAGCAGAATACTGGATGCCTTCTCACGACAACCATAATAACCACTTTAAAAAAGTACTCTATACACCTCATCTGTAAAATTGAGTAAAAATATCTTCTTACCTAGTTTGTTTTCAGGAATAAACAGTGCATGACTCAAAAAAAAAAAAAATGCCTGACACAGAATAAGCACTATAAAAGGGTCTTAAAATTAAATTGAATTGAAATGTGCAAACCATTCCTAAGAATACTCCCTAGATATTCTATTTACAAGTGCAATGTCTTCGTTCACATGGAGAACAGAACTCACACTGTTTTCTGTTTGTAAGTTTAAATCTATTTTAAAGGAAGGCAGCGTCTCCAAATCTCCAGAGATCTGGTTGCCACATGCGTTTTATCAGCAGCATGTTTTTTGTAGGATATGCTTTCTGTTGCTCGTGTTTTCTGGAGGAGATCTATGCTTGTTCAGTATTACAGCAACGTGGAAAGTAGGCTGTGTTCTGTGAGAGACTGATGTGATTCTCTAACAAAATTTTTCTCAGATCTTTGGTATGGATTAAAGGAGAATGTTATATAGAAGACACATGCACACACACACACACACACACACACACACACACACACTCTCCTCACACACAGGAAGATGTACCAGTAGTGGCAGGTGGCCAACTGGGAGATCTGGCTTCCATTTGAGCCAGGAATAGAAGCAGGACAGATTCACATTTATGGAGTGTCCTGATGCCTCTATGTCACAAATGGGCCCCAGATCTGAGTCTCTTGACAGAACTGGAGTTTGCCCTCAGCACCACCACGGTCTGTCCAGCACCTGTCAGTCTCCGTGTAATTGAATTAGAACATACTAAAGTAATGGTGTATTTCTTTATATGTCTCTTAAATAGCATATAGTGCACACTACCTACAATCACTTGTTTGTCTTTTAATGAGCATTAATATTTCCGTCACAGAAGATCACTTGAAATATGTCTATAATTGCATCAATTAAATAAATGACATGAAGTCTAGATTAAAATAATGCTCTTTCTTGCCTTTTTATCCAAAAAAATCATTTTTCTAATTTTACATGAAATAGAACTGGTGAATTATATTAAACTATTATTATAATGATGCTTAATATTTAATAACATCACTTTAGAAATCTGGCTTTGAATTATTTTAATGTCAGTCACCCTTACTTCTCAAGGTAGGTGGTCATTTACTTTAGCCTTTTATTGGAGCACATGCCACTGGACTTAGGAATAACAAATACAATCTAAGGCAAGTGTTTACCTGGCATTTTCAATATAAAAATGTGAGCTTATTGCAGCACCTGGGGGGCTCAGTCAGTTAAGTGTCAGCCTTCAGCTCAGGTCATGTTCCCAGCGTCCTGGGATCTCCATCTCAGGCTCCATATCGGGCTCTCTGCTCAGTGGGGAGTCTGCATCTCCCTCTCCTCCCCACTCATGCTCTCTCTCAAATAAATAAAATCTTTTAAAAAATTGAGCTTATTTTCCTAAAAAAAAGAAAAGTAAAAAATTTTCAAAGCGGCAGTAATTCTGATTCAAAGAAATCATTTAGTTCTATCAAGAAGGTCTTCAGTTGTGTTACAACGTCACAGTAAAAAACTGGGCTTTTTTCTAATGTTTTGATGATTTAGAATATTTATTCTGAGACTTTTTTTTTAATTCTTCATAATTGGGTTTACCCATAACAGATACAGAGCAAGCATTTTGGAGTATTACCTCCCAGTACTTACATCTTGTGCTCTTCTAGCAGGAACATGGCGCTGCACTCTGCAGATCATTTATAATAATCTATCTTCTATCTCTTTAAGTAATTTTTGACATTTTACTCTTTGGACAGTTTCATTTTTATAATAATTTCTGAAATTGGCATTTTAGTTTTATTCCTTCTTATTTGGTATTTCTTAATCCTTAGAATTTTTAAAAGATATTCCAAGTCAATTTCAGAACAAACACATACTTTTTTTTCCAGATTTTTTGAGATATAATTGATTTAATTGTGTAAGCTAAAGGTATATAATGTGATGGTTTGATATGTGCACATTATTGTGAAATGAATACCACAATAAGAGTAGTTAAAATGTCCATCCCTTCACGTAATTACCTGTGTGTGTGTGTGTGTGTGTGTGTGTGTAATATTTAAGATCTACTTTTACTTATCAACTTTGGAATATATAATACAGTATTGTTAACTATAGTCATCATACTGTACATTAGATTCCAAGAACTAATTCATCTTATAACTGGAAGTTTAAATACTTAGGCCAACATCTCCCTATATTCCCCAACCCCTAGGCCCTTTCAACCACTAGTCTACACTCTATTTCTACAGGTTGGGCTCTTTTAGATTTCACGTATAAATGGTATCATACAGTATTTGACTTTCTCTGTCTGACATATTTCATGTAGCATAATGCCCTCAAGGTCCACATATGTTGAAGCAAAGACAAGATTTCCATCTTTTTATGACTAAATATTTCATTGTATACTACATGCACACACATACCACCACACTTTCTTTATCCATTCATCCATTGATGGACACTCAAATTATTTCCATGTTTGGCTATTGTGAATAATGCTACAATAAATATGGTGATGCAGATTCTCTCTTCAAGATAAATAATCTCATTTCCTACAGATGTATATCCAGAAGTGGGATTGCTAAGAACAGATGGTAGTTCTATATTATTTTTTTAAGGAACATCGATATGGTTTTCATAGTGGTAGCACTAATTTACATTCCCACCATCATTGCACCAGGGTTCCTTTTTCATCACCTCCTTGCCAACATTTGCAACCTCTTGTCTTTGAGGTAAGGTCTTGACAACAGCCATTCTGACAGATGTGAGGGGATAGCTTACTGTGGTTTGGATTTGTTTTTCACAGATAATTAGTGATGTCAAGCATCTTTTCAGGTACCTGTTGGGCATTTATATTTCTTCTTGGAAAAAAAACTTCTGTTTGGATCCTCTGCCCATTTTTTAATTGGATTATTTGGGTTTTTTGCTATTGAGTTTTAGGACTTCCTTATGCATTTTGCATATTAACTTCTTGTTACATTTATGTTTTGGCAATACTTTCTCTCATTCCTTTGGTTGCCTTTTCATTCTGTTGATAACATCCTTTGCTGTGCAGAAGGCTTTTAGTTCGATGTAGTTCCACTTGCTTATTTTCTATTTTGTTTGTGCTTTTCGTGTCATTTAAAAAATGTTGTTGCTAAGACTGTTAAGGAATTTTTCCCTATTTTTTTTTCTAGAAGTCTTACAGTGTCAGGTCTTACACTTGTATCTTGAATCCATTTCAAGGTAATTTTTGTGAGTGTTATAAGACAGGGGTTCAGTTTCATTCTTATGTATGTGAATATCCAATTATCCTACCACCCTTTTTTGAAGAAACTATCCTGTTCTGAGTATTCTTGACTCCTTTGTCAAATGTTAGTTGACCAAATATGTGAGGATTTCTTTCTGAGTTCTTGATTCTGTTCTATTCATCTGTGTGTGTTTAAATGTCAGTGCCATACTTTTTTATTACTATTGCTTTGTAATATATTTTGAAATAGGAGTGTCATGATGCCTCCAGCTTTGTTCTTCATTCTCAGGATTGCTTTGGCTACTTGGAATCCTTGTGGTTCCATAAAATTTTAGGTTTGTTTCTATCTCTGTAAACCTTGCCATTAATATTTTGATGGGGATTATGTTGAATCTATAGATGACTTTAGGTAGTAGAGAAATTTAAGAAATAGTCATTTTTCCAATCCATGAACATGGAGTACCTTTTATTTTAATGGTGTTTTCTTCAATTTCTTTCATCAATGTCTTACTCTTTTTAGTATAAATCTTTCACCTTCTTGGTTGAATTTATTCCTAAGTCTTTCAATTTTGATGCTATTGTGAATAGCACTGTTTTGTTTTTCTTTCAGATAGTTTGTTGTTGGTGTATAGAAATGTAAGTGATTTTTCTATCTTGATTGCATCCTGCAACTTCCCCGAACTCATTTATTAGTTCTGAGTTTCCTGGTAGAGTCCTTAGGTGGAATTATATATATTTTGCTAGAAGTTATCTTAAAAACATATGCATTGCTCTATGCTTACAATTCTGATACATGCTTCATTTCCTGAGAGGAGGTGTGATAGCTTGTTCAACGTGAATAAGAGAACGAGCTCCATGAAGTTCTTTGGTTTACAGCACCTCTAAATAGATTGGAATTCTTCTCTAGCACAATATTCATTAGCTGGATGGACAATGTTCTACTTAAGATCAGAAGAGGATCACTCCTGAAGTCCTATTACATATCTTTTTCCCTTGTTACAGTATTTTACTATACAATAGAGTGCATACTTGCCAATGTATTTATCAAATAATTTGCCAAAGCACAGCTAATATTATCAAATGGATATCTTTTATGTCAACTCTCCACAAACAGGGAAGATAAGGCATTTTTGTAAGCAATAATACTTTATATACGTATTAAATAATATACTTGCCATACATAATTTTTTATGATCTAACTAGAAATAGGGAGAACTTGAAGAACAAAAAATACAAGACACCTTATGAAAGTGTTGACAGACTTCTGCATTAATGTAGCTTCTGAATATAATCATCTCTGTAACCTTCCAACTGAAATGCCTATACATATATAGAAAAATGATCAGAGTACATAACTCTGAAAACTAAATGTAAAGGACAACCTAATGCCAAAATATGGGATGCTTAGCCAATAAACACAAGGCAGATAGAACTGAATGAAAGCAAATAATGAAGGAATCTGGACCACGGAAAAACCAGTTTGGGGTACCAGGCAGGCTATCTAAAATTTATTAGAAAGATATTGTATAGTTTTATGATATTTATCACTGAACTCAAGCAACCAAGGTTTATCCCACTGACGAAAGTGGGCAGCTATTCCTGTATCCCCAAATGCTGACTGCTCTTCCCTTATCAGATGAGTTTAGTCAGAGTACTACTCCCTCACAGCCAATATCCCACAGTCTTTCTACTTTCTTTCATTAAAAAAACAAAGCAAAACAAAACAACCCAAGAAAATCAATATACTCAGTTCTCATTTTGTCCCTTGCATCATCTAGGAAGCCCCTCTTCATTCCATATCTAACTTAACATCTTAGCATGACCTGACACTTGTTGGACATGTCCTCTTTTTGGAAATTTCTTTATGGATTCCTATGACGGCATGCTTTCACAGGTATTACTAACTTCCTGATCACTCCTTATTAACTAACACTGACCATTGTTGTTTTTGTTTTTTTCCTAATTGGCTGCATGTTAAATTTTGAGAAAAACAAAACTAAGGTTAAGCAGCTATCTTAATGTTAACACCATGCTATTTAGGTGACTCAGTGTCAAACACCATCTCTTTAAACACTATGTTCTTCCTTCATTGTATGATATATTCATTAATTCTTTCTTTCAACCATACAATGTAGGGATGAGAGACTGAAATTTTAGAAGAAAGCAAATAAGTAAGCAATATAATGAAGAAACTATCCTGACTGAGATGGATGACAAGCATGAGAAAATGAGGTTTGGGATAAGCAAAATCCAAAAGGATAAAAGAAGATTGACTGAGAATGAAGAGAAATACTGGGGGAGGAACTGTTGTGCTGACACGAGTTAAAGTAAAGAGCAGCGATGAGATGATTTGAGTGCTTCATTTAGAAGGAGTAGAAAATGGGAAAGCCCTAAGGCCTTACGGCCCAAGGCAACTGACCTGAATATGTCCATGCAAATAATGAAGGTGAGGTGAAATGGGAAGAGAAGGGCATGAGATTAAAAAAGGAATGCAGTGGTTGGACAAACAAGATACAAGCAAGTTATGGTAAGACTTTAGTTCTTATTACAAACATGGTGAGAAGCAATAGGAAGTATTTAAGTAAAGGATTAATGAATGTGATGTCATTAACCACGCTAGAAGAGAGAACTTGTGGAACATTTGGGGTGTTGAAGATTTAAGACATGTGTTTTGAATATGTTGAAATGAGGATGCCTTTTAAGTAGACAAGGTAAGTATATGATCAGCTTTGAATCTTAAGGAAGAGGTCACGATTGTATATAAATCTTGGAGTTACGCATTTAAACAATTTTTAGGTCCACGGTAAATAAATGAACTTATTTTAAAAAATATAGATAGAAAAAAGAAATCTAAGACCAGAACCTATTCACCAATACATCAAGGCCTAAAAGAGAAATAGGAGCCGGCAAAGAAAACCAATATGGATGGTGTGTCCCCTGAAGTGGAAGCAAAACCATAAACGAGTGGGAAAAATGGTGTTGTGAAAACCAAGTGTTAATGGTATTTCAAGATGAGATGAGTAAACAATTTTGTTAAAAGTGGTTGAGATGTTGACCACTGGATTAGCAAACTGAAATATTTTGGGCCATGAAAAGAACAGCTTAAGTGGAGTATTAAAGATGAAAATTTAATTGAAATGAATTAAAAAGATAATGGGTATATGAGCAAACACAAGTTTTAAAAACTCTGTTTTTTGCTGATTCTCCAGACACTGCACTTCAATGACAGAAAAAAAAAAAATTTAAGGAAAAAAACATCGAGAGAGAGAGTCTGAGAGGAAGTTAACAGTTACAAAATTTTAGATATAGAAAAAAAGTTGAAAAAGTGGCAAGTGAATGAGCAGATCTGGGAAAACTGAAAATTCTGCTGACCATGGGCAAAAACTCTCAAACAGTGCACTACCGAATAGGACCAGGTGTTTTTGAAAGTTTTTGGATTGAGTATAGAGATATGGGTTGAAATAATATAAAAAGCAAGTAGGTCCCTAAATTTCCTCTCCGTCTTTGCTCAGATGGAGGACTGCTACTCCAACACAGAAGACTAGAAGAGTACTTTCCAGTGTTTGCACGACAGGGCTTATGTATTACAGAATATATGCCACACTAGGAACAGAGGTGCTGTCCTGAAATCAGGGAGATTAAGTAAAAAATAAACTCTGAATGTTAATACCCTAAGCACCCTTTCCCCACTTGACACCTGGAGCACCAGAATAAGGCTTAATATTATCATGGTGGTGGAAACTAGGACGGTAGCCACATAGGAAATAAAAAGTCATCTGCAAGATTTAGTAAGAGAAGAAGTCAAGAAGGATTCCACAGGTTTGGGTCTAAACACAAAGAAGTCTAAAGTTGCCATTGGCTGAGACAGGGAAGAGCACGGAGGAAGATAAAGGTTTGGGAAGTATATGGAATAAGGAGTTGAGCACTGGAAATGAAGTTTTCGATGTTGAACTGGCAGCTGGAACAGACAGCTCCCGAGTTTAAGACAGACACTAAGCTAGAGATACACATGGAATTCATTAGTATACGGAGAGTATTAAATGTCATGAGACTGGTTGTGATTACCTAGGAATTCGGTATATATATGGAGTTCCTTGGATGGAATCTAGAATGCCGTTGCAGAGATCTCAGGGGGAATAGGAAACCACAAAGAACCCAGAGGAGGCAATAGGAGATAGGATGAAGGATGGAAAATAAGGGGTGCATTTTTACTGCTCTTGAGTTTCTCTTTCTTTCTTTTTCTTTCTTTCTTTCTTTCTTTCTTTCTTTCTTTCTTTCTTTCTTTTCTTTTTTCTTTTCTTTCTTTCTTCTTTCCTTCCTCTCTCCCTCCTTCCCTCTCTTTCTTTCTTTCTTTCTTTCTTTCTTTCTTTCTTTCTTTCTTTCTTTCTTTCTTTCTTTCTTTCTTTCTAAGAATCAAGAGGCCAGAGTTAGGCTAAAAATGAAGACTATAGAGGTGGTGTTGTCGGGAGAAGAGATGACATGTGATAGTCCTATAATGGAATTTATTAATGAAATTATTAAAATAAAGGCCACTATTTTAAGTGTACAATTCAGTCATTTTCTAGTATGTTAACAGAATTTTGCAACCAGCTACACAATCAATTTTAGAACATTGTCATCACCTCACAAAGAAACCCAAGCCCATTTCACCCCCCTCCCTCCTCCGGTCCTTATTTTACATTGGATTGTTTTCTTACTCTCATGTTCATACTGTTTACTGCTAGTGTATAGAATATAACTGATTTTGCATATTGATTTGTGAGCTTGCAATATGGTTGAATTCATTTGTTCTAACCTGTGAGAAAAATTTAGAAGTTAGTTTACAGGTAAATAAAGTAGAACTGCTGGTCTCTTCTGAACACTCAAAGAAGATTTTAGAGTCTTGCATTTAGAGATAAAAGGTAAAGTGTTTTACTCCATTTGAGTTCAGTTGTCTGTGTAGGAAGTATTATAAAACTGTGCTAAATTTTTGACAGTTGGATGAAATGAACAATGAAAACTACAAAAATAATGTCTGAAGTCTATTTGAAAAACCTCACGATATCAAAACCACAAAGAATTTTTTAAACCCGCTTTTCTCTCAAAACTACTTGAACAACTTTCTGTGAATGGTAATTCAAGCCCAAATAGAATAATCATTTTCCTTTTATGTCTGTAATGTCCTTGAGAATAAAACCCAAACATTTATCACTAATTGTCAACATCTTACAAAGT
Source organism: Ursus americanus (assembly GCF_024610735.1). Lineage (NCBI taxonomy): Eukaryota > Metazoa > Chordata > Mammalia > Carnivora > Ursidae > Ursus > Ursus americanus. Next base: position 42,555,632 of record NC_142136.1, read on the forward strand.
GCTCACCTGTCAGCAGGCATTCTATAAATGTATATTTAATGAATAATGAATGAATGAATTGTTAGTTTGTCAGGATAAATTAAGTAAAATTGTGCTTGAACGCACTTACTGCTTGGACGATATAATTAGGTATTATTCATTTAAATAGTTGAGCACTGGTTCTCAACAGCCTCTGAACAATGGAGTCACCTGAGGAGCTATTTTATAATGCCAGTATACACACCCTTCCTCCTGAGTTTTTGATGTAAATAATCTGGGTGAGACCTATGTTCTGGGGTTCTTTAAAAATTCCCAGGGTGATTCTAATATGCAGCAAAGGTTGAGGGCCACCCATCATTAGCTTCTGCCAAATCCAATGACTTCCATTTAAGTATAATTAATGTTGACCTTAAAAACTAGTTTTATTCCAGAGAGTCATCACATTTAGCTACGTACCAGTATACAACACATTCTACAAGAACGAAATCTGTACGATGGACACAATATAACGCCTGACATATATACTAGGCAACTGATGCATTTTATTTACCTAGACCCTTCTCTTCCTGTTCACTAGGCTTTAATAATCTGCATTTAAATGCCCTAATCACTGTAAAAGTGTTTTATGTGCTAATTATAAATATACCATCCTAGGATATGGCTCTTCGTTGTGTGCTTTCTTTCAAAATGCTATGTAGTAATATAAGGATCTCACTCCCAAATGAGTGTTAGCTTTTGGAGAATGAAGATTCCTTCGAGAATGTGAAGAAGCCATGAACTCCAGAAAACTGTGCTTCTCGTTCCTGAGGTCCATCGCATTTATAAATCCCCACAAAATCCATGGACCCTGATAAAAGAATTCTACACTGGAAGAAATGATTAGATTATTATAGAGGCAATAAGACCATCTTCTAAATTCTCAACATGTTGCATAAATAGTAAATAAATTTCCATAGTGATATTAAATTTTAATTGTAAAAAGATACTTTGTAATTTCATTACTGCTCTTGGCAAAGTTCTCACCAAGGCACTCAGGGTTAAATATCATTATTCTCATTGAAGAGGAGGGGACAAGTAGAAAATGTCTGGGTCAAGCCCGGAGCAATCCAGATGTCCCTAATTGCTGTCTCTCTCCCGTAAAAATCTCTAAAATACTGCCTTTGGAATCTAAAATGCAACATGAACAGTAAAAGCCACCATCTATCAGGTTATTCAGAAAAAACTCCATAAAATTTGGAAAATATCTGATGTTAGTAGGTTCCTTTTGTGAATTATTGGTTAATCACTAAACTGGAAATGACATAAATATTTTTCATCCTACTCCTACGATTTCTAGTTTTAGCAGAATCCTCTTTGATTACCACACTAAATGACTATTTCTTGACTTTTCTTTAAATCTTCTATTCTTGCTGGATCTAATTTAAGTTAAAAACCCATGGGCTATATAAAACCTTAAAATGGTACTGACATTTCTATAATCGCACAGCACAGGGAAGTAGCGATTACCTTCTTTTATGGAATTAGATCAAAAAGTAGCAATACCTCTTGCTTCATTCATACTACATTACTACTATGTTATTACATTTTTCTTCCTGTTGGGCTGCTATTTGTAATTTTTATATCACTTTGACAGCCCTGTCAGAACTCCCTTTGAGGAAAGGGAGGACAGATTAGAGAGTAAGAGAAACAAGTAAGAAGATGACTTCTCATTTCTCCTTGTCTTTCCTAGACTAGTTTTATTATAAAATTTTGACAAATTCAATATGACAGGGAAAACTCTCATGAAGTGACTCCAATCACATTACCAATATTTTGCAACGTCCCAGAATATGATGACCCTCAGGATGACTAGAACGTGCATCTGTTTATGCATATCCAATTCCCTTCTGATGGCTATAATCATGTATAATAATTCATACGTTAATCTCATTATTACAGGTTTTCATTCATTTTACCAAACCTAGTGGAGGAGATAAATTTGCTGCACATACAGAAGTTGTAAATTCCCCAGATTAGGTTTAATTACTATGTAATTTTCGAGAAAAAAGTTCTGTCCTGATTTCATCCAGATGAACATTGTCTAGAAATATGAGCAGTGCCCTATTGTACAGCTCTGGGAATGCAAGCTATGACAAGTGAGGAAAGACCTATGGTGGGTAACATACATCAACTAGGATCCCATAGATAGGTTATACAATTGTGAAATGCTTTTTCTTAATCTTTCAAAATAAATCTTAACCTCAACCATATTAAAATATCATTCTCTGTCACATATATCCAAGTGAAATGTGTTGCCACAGATAAATGGATGAGCAGATGCTTTTATATTTTTATGTTCCACATAGAAAGTATTATATTTTATGTAACCAGAAATCCAACTGTTTCTTATAGAATATATCATGAAACATCATTAATGTGCAAAAAGGAAAAAAAAAGATATCCTAAAGAATTTCGTTTCAATAGAACAATGCTAGAAAGGATACAGGTTATTAATTTTTTAAAAAATAAGATCTACTGCAATTAAATCACATCCATTTTAGCAAGTTTGTTGAGTGTTTACTACATGACAACCACTTTTCACTTAAGTAAGACATAACCCTAGGGAAGGTGTGTTATTCTTAAGGTCAGCCATTTGGTAGGTAGAATAAAAAGGAGAAATCTTAATATGGCCATTTCTCCTACTGTAGCTGCAGCCAGGATCCTTTATCATTGCTAATGCTACTTATTAAGAAAGAAGGTAACTACTCAAATCCCCAACTCTATGCCTATGTTAGTGAGATATACAATAAACTAACATTTTTATGCCTCATATCCTATGTCTTAATTATGTCATGTGTAAAATGGAGATAATTCCTTTTCGTACTTCAACAACTTAAAAGGGATTTCATAAAGACTGGAACAGCTTGTTAAAAAAGAAAAGGCCTTAAAAGATAATATATTTTTGTCATCATGCTATTAAAATAAATTCCCATGACATTAAGGGCTTACTTTTCAGTAATGATAGACTAAAACTGGATCAAGTATTCTGCGGGAAAAATATTTTTTAAGTTCTCAAGTGTTAAAGATAACTTTAAAAATATCATAAGGTAAAGAACTGATAAGAATTGATGAAGAGAAAGACATAGGCCCTGAGAAGTAAGAAAAGAAATTGGAACCCTCCATTGAAGAGAGAGAAACTGAGAAGCTGAGATGCTGAGAGATAATTTAATGGACTAGGGCACTCAGGGCTACAGAGGTGTAATCAAAGGACTCTTTAAAAGGTCCTTAATGAATATCTTTGCTTTGGCTGAACTAACAAAGGGCTGAAATTTAGGCATAAATCTGAACAAGAAATGACAGGCTACTACTAAGACTTCAACTCAGCTTCCAACTAACTCAATATATGAAACTGATTGCTGTGATTCTGGATGGTTATTTTCTAAGGCTGACTGGCAGAAACAACTGTAAATCCTTCATAGAAGAATAATATCATGCCAAGCAGACAAATATTTCCATAAACAATATTGCAAATTCAGTGTCTAACACACTATAAAAATAATCTGAAATTCAAGTAAATGAAACAAATTAACAAAACCCAGAGAAACAACAGAAAATAGAAACAGACCTATGGGCACTACAGATACTGGAGTTATTAGCAAAAGACTTAAAAAAAAACCTGTAAAACCTATTGCAAACAGAATATAATTGAAAAATTTCATTCAATATAATCTGGTCTTTCATATCAATATAAACTAAATGGGACATTTAGTTTACTTGCTTTTGATGTTTTTACTTACATGTACCATTTTATTAAGTGATTTCTCTTTGCTTTACCTATGCTTTTTTTTCACCTTGCTTGTATCTTTCAGGAATGATAGTGTGCATTTTATTTTTCTTTTTATAAGCTTGAAAATTAAATGTTCCCTAAACATTATAATACACTTCTCTCTCTCTCTCTCTCTCTCTCTGTATTAAAGTAGACACAACATTCTTTCAATTTTTGTTTTTCTGAATACACACACACACACACCTATATGCATATTCACTTGAAAGTGAATTTTAAAGAATATTCCTAAGTTGGAAGAAAAGAAAAATGAAACAATAACATTCACACAATCACTTCCAAAAAAAGCAAGACATAGCACAGATGAAGCAAAGACAAATCACTTAATAAATTGGGAGATTTAAACTGAAATATGTGAGTAACTATATTAAATGTAAATCATCTAAATGCTTCATTTATGAGACAAGATTGTTAAGTGGATAAAAAATAAAACCTCAATTATGTACTATTTTTAAGAGACATATTTAAACATAATTATTCAGGATGGAAAGCAAAGAATAGAAAGATTTATTCCATGGAAAATCTAATATTTTAACTCTGATATTGCTGTTAATTTCAAAGTAGACTATAAAGCAAAACTATCACTAAAGAAGGACAGTTCATTGTTATAAAAGGTTCAATTCAGCAGTCAGATGTAACAATTTAAAATTTAGAATGATGTAGCTTCAAAGTCTATAACCACTCACAAACCTACCAGGAATATATCTATACATGATCTTGGGGGAAATTTTAACATACTTACTCTCAATGACTGGTAGTATGTATGCACATCCATACACATAAGAATATAGCCAATGGTGCTGGTAAATGTGTAATAACTGGTTAAGGATGAAAGCCCTGGTTTATAGTATTTTCTAATTTTTGTGGCATTACTTCTCCCACCATGGCAGATTTCAAGCTCCCCACATCTGTCATTAACCCCAACGTCAGAAAAGATAGGCACATTAGGCTCAGGAAAGCTGGCTTGAGCTTTCCAAACCACTTGATATATTATACTGAACCAAAGAGTTTAGTACATTGATCTTATAAGAATGTGCAGGCAGGCCATTTCCCCTACTATTAACTACAATATACCTTTTTCTACATAGAGAACACTCATTATATGACTTCCCTATTCTTGTCAATTAAAGCGAAGAGATGGAAACCATACAAAGTATTTCTATGATCACAATTTAGCTAAAAAATGAATGAGAAAAGATTATGAGGAAATCTCAAGGGTTTGGAAACTTTAAAGATTAAAGAAAAAAGTCATGATTTAATTTTTTTAAAGTATTTTAAATGCATGTTAATGAAAATAGCACATGTTAAAACTTGTGGAGTACAACTTAAATCAGAGGGAAATATATACTGTTAAATGTATATATTAAAAACAAGAATGTTGATAATAAGCCAAATGTGCATCATAAGAAGTCAATATATGAAAGACATACTAAAGATCATAATAAATAAATAACAAAGATAAAATAGGGAACTAATAAAATAGAAAAAAAAAAACAATGGAAGATCAACAAAACCAAAATAAAAGCACTAATAAGTTAGGGGTAAAACTGATCAAGGAGAAAAATGGATAAGTGATTTGAAGCTCACAAAAGAGGACTTGATAGATTATATTATTTTACAAAATTTTACACTCTTCTTTGTTCCACTGATAAAAGATTTCACCATGAAAATTGCTTTGGCCAATGAAATATTAGCGAAAATGACATGTGCCACTTCTGAGTAAAAGCTTTCATCCATGGGGTGTACCTACCAGGTTCTCTTTCCCATTTGGCATGAGACAAGCGATAGTCACAATGAGGCTTCTTCATCAGCTTAGGTCCTAGAGCGTAGAACCTGTGGAGGAGAGTCACAGCCAACTCAAGATGACCAAGCACCATGTATGAAAAATACACTTTTGTTATTGTAAATCACTAAATTTGCTTTTTCTCTTTTTCCTTTTCTTTTCTCTTCTTTCTCTTTTTTCTTTATTCATCATGCTTATTTTTTCCTTTCTTTTATTAAACAACAGCATAATTTGCAATAAGCTTACAGTTATGAAGATTATCTAGATGGAAAATATTCAGAGAAATGCTAGTTAGTATCATGGGATACTACTAAGGCCTCATCTGAATGTATAATTTTTTGTAAAAAAAAAATGACAATATGGAAGAATCTCATAATATTAAGCTACACAAAAAAAAATAATATATACTAAATGATTATAGTCATGTAAAGAACAAAAAGAAGCAGGAAAAACTGAAGTAGAGTGTTTATGGACACATGCTTTTTTAAACTATAAATAAAAGCAAGGAAGTCATGATAGATCCTAAGGTCTACCCATTTCTAGTTCCCCTCAAAGTCCATGAACCCAAGTTGAAACACCCAGGTTGAAGAATTGTAGAGGAAATTACTAGATTATTTTAAGGCAATAAATCCGTCTTCTAAAAACAAATTCTCAGCATATTGCATAAATAGAAAGACTAAAGAAATTTCAACAGAAATAATGAATGTCAACTGTAAAAAGTACAGCAATGAAGACTCTGTAATTTTGGTATTGTTCTTGGTAATGTTCTTACCTAGGCAGTCAGGGTTAGATGCTACTCTCGCTAAAACGGAGAGGACAGATAAAAATGTTTCAGTCATGCCCAAGGCAATCCAGATGCCCCTAATTGCTGTCTTTCACAATGTCTCTAAATACTGTCTTGGGAATCTGAAATGCATCACAGTAATCATCAAACTAGAAATAATACAATTATAATGCCTGACATAGTAGGTGATCAATACCTTTCATTTTTCTAGATCCTCCTCCTCCTGCTTGCTACATTTTTATAGTATGCCGTACCTGGTATTATACACGAAGTTAAAACTAAGTGGTTCTAATATGAGGCTCTTTTTCACACTCCTTTCTTTCAATAATTCACTATAGTATCATAATGATTACACTATCAGAAAAATGTTAGTTAATTTTGGGGGGTTATAGATCCGTTTGAGAACAAGAAGCTGTGACCTTTCTCTTTCCAGATAATTTTACAAGACATTAATAGTAATCAAAGTCAATATGGTGTTTAGTTTTGAGAGTAGTGATTAGGAAATGACATGATATGGGTTCTGTGGTACTGTCCGCACCAAAACAAGAAAAGAAAAATGAAAATCGAATCTAAAAATGAGAGAAAAAAATTAAAATTAAAAAGTCCTATTTCTTAAGGTATGAAGCTAAGGAGAATTTCTCTTACTTCCTACCTTTTAAGAAAAGAGCATAAAAATATGAGTTACCTGGGAGACTACAGAGACCAATAGCATGGCCTGTACTTCTATGAGTCATCAGGCCCCAGGAATCCCCCCAAAAGGCCACATATCTTTGGCTTGTTTATACTTACAGACTTTCTCTTAAGCACAGACCTATAATTAACTTCCCCCTAGTATCCTACTGTAGGAGACCATAACTGGGCCTGTGGAGATGAATTCTCAAATAAAATATGAAAATAGTGAGTTTGTAAACATTCTATAACTAGAATATATAGCTCTGCAATGGCAAAAATTTGGGATCTGTGCATTAGGTTTAAGCAACATGGGTTACCACTGTGCCGCAATTTCTACTAAAAAGTACTGTCAGTGAGGAACTTCCTTCAAACTACTCTTGAATCTCCATCCACATTCAGACCAAACTTTTGGAGTATCTGCAAGAGGAAGAAGGGGGGGCCCAGGTTGTGGCATCCATCAAGGATCCTGACACTCATGTGTTTCATATAGAAACGTTTGTAGTATTGCAATGCTAACTTATAAATTTAGTAAAAGTCGCCTATGGTGAGTCCAAGTAACCTCACCAATCCTTAAAACTAGACTACTTTGTGATCTATCTTACCTTATTCTGACTCACAAATCTTCAAACAATTATGAAAGAAACTGAAAAGAGTGATTCATTAAAATAAAAAAGCAAATAAATAATAAAAGCAAAAATATCAACATCAAAAATGAGAATAAAAACAAACCACACATCTGAAAGAGAGCATAAACAATTATGTAAAAGTTTATGAATTTACATTGAAGACTTGAAATACAGACTATTTCAGTTTAGCAAAAGACAGAGCATAAAACTAAACAAAAATTAAAAAATGGAAAAATATTTTAAATACTTATGACAGTTTTTATGTTACTAATACAGAAAAAGATGTAAAGAGAAAGAGAAACACAATTCAGATGGTCGCAGGCAAGCAGATAGTGTTTTGCTTCATTTTCTCAGTAGGCCTATTGTATTTAACCTTTTAACTCTTTGAAGATATTCTCAGTGGGACTGAAACAAAAGATCTGTTTGGTATTAAGCTAATCTGAGCAAATATTATTCTTTTGAAACTCTCAAGGCTATCAATAATGAAATAGTGTAAGGTGTTAAGCCATGAGGCAGAAAGCACTTCTTGTTAAACAGTGTTAGAATAAAAAGACCCTAGATTGGAATTATGTCGTCACATCTATTGGCTGTGTTATCCTGGAAAAATAATATTTTTGAGCTTCACTTTCCCTCCAAATGGAAATGATGCATTTCAAATGATGAAAAATGTACCATTATTGTCTGTACCACTCAGAAAATACTCCTATTTTATTTGTAAGATGCCATCAAATATAAGATCCATGGTTATTTCAGAGATGATAAAAATTTTAAATTGCAAAATCAATAAAATATCATAATACAAATGAGGCATGGATACAAAATGAGGCAATATATGCTAAAATGGTTTATAAATTTAATCAATAGGATATTAATTCTATGTCCACAACCTAGTATTTCAATATATACTACAATAAGTTTTTCCCTAGTTTGCTTCCTATATGGACATTATGTCTCTCCAAAGAAATCATAAATCATTTCAGAGCATGTAATTTTTTGGTACTGCCATAATGTCTAGCATAAATTTGCAAAAATGAGGTACCATTTGTTCACTTTTAGATTTTGTAGAAAAAGTCAAAATGACTGATATTTTCCTAAAACTTACTATTTGAATATTTTGTAAAAATAAAAAACTCGAAAAGTTGCTACTCAATTAGACAGTCAATTGAGGCATTATGAGTGAACAGCCAATATGTTATGCTGCTAATAGGTATTTCTTACATTTGTTTTAGGACACTTATATTGTACATTTTACTGTTGAGAAAAAATTCTCCATGGGTTTCTTCTATTTCTGCTCATCTAGCAAAGTAAAGCACTGACTACTCTTTGATCCACATAGTCTTTTTAAGGATGTTTATATAGTGAAAAGTATGAAAGGACAGGCTTGTTTAAAATCTTCCAACATAGAAGGGTGCCTGGGTGGCTCAGTTTCTGTATGACAGTTGGAGTTTCGGAAATTGGTACAAAATGATGACACTCTGTGTCTTGCTCTTGCTATGGACAATAAACTGTCCTTCATCTCTGACCCAGGAGTCTTGTGCTTGTGTCTTCTACCACCATCCATGAAACTATAGCAGTCTAATTTATTAGCTTGCAAGTAGGATAAAATTTGAAATTTTCACAATTGTTGAAATTTTAACTCTCTTTTAACAATGAATTTGATATGATTTATGGTAATGTCTTATGCAATAATTTTTGTCCAGGATTCTTCTTTCTACAGTAAGCAAAATCTTTTTCTCAAATGATATGAAAATATAATATCTTAATAACAAAGAAGTTTGCACCTAAATTAGGCCATGAAAGCCATAGTTTAGGAGGATATGGCTCCAAATAGATGTTTGAAAGGTTTCATTTGTAAAACTTTTTAAGAGGTTATGACATTCTTTTTATAATAATAAGGATTTAATTATGCTTGCAAAAATGGGTTATGAATTTGAGATGAGACCATCATTGATGTTCCAAAATACTAAGGGAGAAAAAGTATCAACACTAGGAATAGCATGGCAGCCTAGAATTAGCACATGTTCTTCTTACATGTTCTTCTGTTGTCTGTTCTTATAGCGGAGACTTACAAAAACTATCATTACATTTCACCCACAGACTCTGAAAATTATCACTTCAGGGAAACCGACCAAAGGAAACTCTTAAAGTTAGCTCAGGTACTATGACATTCTACAATTTGGAGTCAATTGAAAAAAAATATTATCTAATTTGCTACATATAGGGTTATTTAACAAGAAAGGAGGCATGGCTCACTGCAGGTATCTGACATTGCTGCTGTTTCATTTAAATTTTTTCGGTGGGTATCATGTCTAATAAGAGGATTTTTTAATATTATATTTAATCATCACCTTTTATGTACATTCTACTCATTTTAAATACAAATTGATAGCTACATATGTTCATAAAAGGTAAATAACCACAAATACATAAATTCTTATTTTCAGAAAAAATGTAAAATATTAATTTCCCTTTTTAATATTTTTGCTAGAATAATCTATCATATTTACTATGCAAACATTTATATTATAATGATATAATTATTGTACCAGTGAAACAGATAGTTAAAGGGATAAAAAAAAAAACAACCAGCGTTTAGGGGCTCCTAGCTGGCTGTCGGTAGAGCATGTGACTGTGATTTCAGAGTCATGAGTCTGAGCCCCACTTTGGGCATGGAGTCTACCTAAAAAAATTTAAAAATTGATTTTAAAAAAGTGTTCAAAGAGAAATGCATTGAAGACAATAATAAACAAATGTCAAAAGAGAAGGGAAAAAGTACCAATTTTCAGAAGTAATCTATTCTGAAATGTTTGTAGCTTTTGACTTTACCCTTGGCTCACTCCCAAATTATTACTCTTCAGAATCTACCAATCCACGTGTGGGCCAGTGGCGCAATGGATAACGCGTCTGACTACGGATCAGAATCTACCAATCCATAGACATTTGATATGATGATTTTCAGATATGAAAAGAATAACTAAAATCTTCCTCACCCTTACTGAAAAAACCATAATGAACTGTCATAAAGTCAATGAGACAAAATAATTTAAAAGTCACTAAGCATTTAAAAGTTGAAAGTTCTTTATAATTTATTCTGTTAATTTGTACCTATCTACCAGAGAGTCATAATGCAATACATTTATATGGAATTTTGGCTCAATCATTCTAAAACCTTTAACAGTTTAATTTAGATCATAGATTGATCACTGGATTCAGACTGATAATTAGTCATTTATTATTTGCAGAATGTATTTCCTAAGTCTTTCTCATAGAAAAGTATTTATGAAAATTTTATTCAAGTTATGCAAATCAAGTTACCAGAATAAAATGATTTATCAAGGGAACAGAATGGAACTGGGAAACATAGATAGTACTTTCTTTGTTTTCACAAAAAGCAAGGCTATAGTACATTACTGAAATTATTTAGAAACAAAATATTATGGGGAAATAAAATTGGCCACAAATTCTTTTTACTCCTACCATGGAAAAGTGAGGTTAATATCCTCTCCCTGGGAATGTGTCCATTTTGACCAACAGACCATGGTGGAAATGATGATGACTGAGTTTCTGTTCCCAGGCTTTACAAGATTGGCAGCTTCCATTTCCTGCCTTTCAAATTACTCACTCTTGGAACTCAACTGTCTTGCTGTAAGGAGCCTAAAACATCTGAGGAGACTATGTGCGTAGGGTGCTGTAGACAGCCACAGCTGTGTCTCTGATGACAAGCAGCATCAACTGTCATCCATGTGAGCAAGCCATCTTGTAAATCTGGTCCAGCTGAGTCTCCAGACATTTCCATCCCGACAGCTTTCTGACTACAATCACATGAAAGAGAGAACTACCTATCTGAGCCTAGTCAAGCCACAGAACTGTTACAGAAAAATACTGTTTTTAAGCTACTAATGTTTTAGGATAGTTAGTGTTATTAATCAACAATAGACAACACAAATATAATATTTTAAATTATACATAGATAAATATATGTTTTAAGTATTTTAAATTGTTTTATAAGAAAAAAAAACTATTGCTGCCACAAATGAACCATTCTTCTTATTTTGAAAATTTTTGAGTTCTAGTTTGATTGAGAATATATACTCCATCAGGTAGATGGGGTATTTTAGTGTCAAGTTATTCCAAAAGGAAAGATTCCACAGTGAATCTTGATGTTCCAGTCTAGTCTGAAGAGCTGCTAATTATGGAGAGTTGTATGTGATCAACTTGTGGCTAGAATGAATAAAATTAAAATAAAATTAAAACTCTTGCTAGACCACAATTAAGTATCCAGACTTTTTACCTCATGAGTGATCATGCAGGACAAACTAAAAAGTGATCTTTGTTGTTGAAATCAATAGCCCAAGACTATTAAAGATGATCAAGTTATTTCCCTTGTGGTTTCATTATCTATTACCTACCTATCTATCTATCTCTCCCTATATATCCCCATATATCCACATACCCACACATACAAACACACATTTATTAAATAATAAAATCTTTGGAAAATATGGAATAGCACCTTGTTGGAGAGAACATTTTAGAAGATAACTGGTCAAATGGAAAGCAATCAAACAAAAGCAAAAATGTAACTTGTATATTTAATAGACTTCTCTCTTGGGCCATGAATTAAATTTTCTACTTTAGCAACTGATAAAGAATTTATTACTTCATTTAAAATCAACAGCTACCTTTTTTTTTTTTTATCCTGGGGTTATTCACATTCTTTTATTGGCAAATATGTCCTATCAAATTCAATCTGAAAATTTTCAAGTTAAGTTTTTTGTCAATAGCTCCATTTTTAATAAACATTACAGCCTGGCATATTTGAAAAGTCTTTACCTATATTATCTCTCAATGTAATCTGTACTTTCTGGTGCATCCAAGATTAAAAGAAACAACATAACCATGTAAAATTAATTAAATGTAATTATGACCTTCTCACAATGAAAGAGTAGTCTATAGCTCCAAGAAACACATCTAATATATTTTTCTCTTACTTAAAATTTAAGTCAATTTGGTTGTGAAATGTCTATTTTCAAAATTTCATAACTATTAAATACATAATTTCTCTTAACTCTCTTAGAGAATTTATTGTCACTTTCCTTGCCATCACATACTAACAATCTCTCGGGCAAACCTGAGTAGGAGCACCTTGTATGCTACAATCTATTGGCAAATTTCCTCAAAGTGACATATTTACACGATTGAAAGTGGCTGGGGAATAACAGATACAAAAAAAGACTATTCTTTCCTTATCTTTAGAGAGCTCAGAAAAGCCTAACTAAACCGAAAGAGATCATGGCTGAGTAGTAAAACCTTATTTCCTCACTACAGTGAAAACTAATAGAGAAGAATGAGTATTCAGTTTTTGATTAGCCAACCAAAGTATAGTTCCAGATTATGGAGAGATGGGCAGAAGTTAAAGAATGTGGAAACTACAGACTATTCTGGGGCATGAATAATATTTTAGTGATAATCAAGACACGTCTATGCTTATAAAGTTAAGATCCTACGATTCTAGTATCACGACTTGGAACTGTCTACAACTAAATCAAACATAAATTAACATTTCGGTGCCTCCAAATTTTCTTCTTTTTCTCTCTTCCTGTTCTCTAACATATACTTTATACAGGCTCTACATCACTAGCTGCTTGAGAAATTTCTCAAGATATAAAAATTTCATAGAATGTGGATATTCACAAGTCTAGATAGAATGCCTCAGGCCATAACATAAAATACCTTTATATAAACTTTTTATGGCAGTTAAGTTCATCTAAAGGAATTTGTTTTATTATCTTATATTTTTGGCTAAGAATTTCCCATCTCCATTAATTCATGTCTTTAAAAACACCTAAAATTATAGATCAAAACCACAAGAGAAAATAAACAAATAAAACCCAAACCAAATCTCTATTGTGGTGGTGGCTGTTGGTTTCTAACATATGAAAAATGAAAGGTGTGGACACCACTACCTTCTTGTCCTTATATCTAATCACAGACAATTTAAAAATTTATAATTTTAAATTATTAAGTGTTGCTTTTTATAACCTTTGAATAGACACAAAGTAGCTTTTTACAATAATGGGAATTATTATACATATGTTTTAAATCCATTTGGAAGGTACTATTGTTTCCTTTGGCAAAGTATATGCCACACATTCAGGAGACAGATTTTATCCCTTTCTCATAGCAAATAATAGAATAAAAATCTATCAGCTGTCGCGTACAGCTTTTGATAAAAACCTCCTCTGAGAAAAATATTGTTTTTCTAGATTTGGTCACCATAAATATCCTTGCGTATACTAAAGGTTTTTTGCTGTTGTTTTTTCCAAAAGCAGCTATTCATTAAGTAGATATCAACTAACCAGAAATATGTTGTCACAGAAACTTTACTTTATTATTTTTAGTAGTATTATTATCAATTTTCTTTTTTTTTAAAGTTATGAGCAGAATCAAAGTTGCCAATCGTTTATTTTGTTGTTGCCAAGTAGTCAACAAGAGGGCTCCTGCTCTTATAAAGCTGCCAATTTAAATTGAACTAAATGATGCATAGTCCAAATCACATACATTTGTATTAAAGTGAAAAAGATAGGATATAATGATTTCTCTCATCTATGGAACATGAGAACTAGGAAGATCGGTAGGGGAAGAAAGGGATAAAGAAAGGGGGGGTAATCAGAAGGGGGAATGAAGCATGAGAGACTATGGACTATGAGAAACAAACTGAGGGCTTCAGAGGGTAGGGGGGTGGGGGAATGGGGTAGGCTGGCGATGGGTAGTAAGGAGGGCACATATTGCATGGTGCACTGGGTGTTATATGCAACTAATGAATCATCGAACTTTACATCAGAAACCAGGGATGTACTGTATGGTGACTAACATAATATAATAAAAAAACATTAAAATAAAAAAAAGAAAAAAAAAAGAAAAAGATAGGATATAAAACAGGTAAGTCAAAATAAATACTGATACTGAAGTTCTCATTTCACCTAAGGAAATATAAATTGAGCTTATGAAATTTGAAATTGCCCATGGTTTACAGTAAATAACCACTAATGTCTCCTCCAAATATGAGATTCTATGAATTATAACATAGATACATATATGAAGAACGTCATGCATTGTTTCCCCCACCACATCTAGCATGAGTATGTGGTAGTAAAGCACAAGGGGAGACATTCTCAATCTTCAACCTTCAATGAACTATATGCATAAGTTTTTACTTTTAAGGGTAGAAATGCCTGCTGCTAGAGAACTTTCCCTTCATTGACTCACCCTTTTAATTTCCATACTGCTGAAGTAACCATTATTCTCAATCCCTTTAAGCTCCATTCACTTCCTGACTCAGCTCCAAAACCAGGCTCCGTTGGAGAGTTTAATACTCAAGACTCAAAGATATTCAAAGGATCAATTTGGAATTCTTGTTATCAAACTATATCTTATGGGTAACAGAGATCCTAAGCTGCTACTTATATTTCTGTTAAATATGGCAGGAAATAGGCTTTTAACGGGGAATCCTAAAACCTTCTGTGGAAAAAAAAAAGTACTGTAAATTTTCAGTACCCAACAGATACCTGTAGGATAAAATTCATAATTAAAATGTAGACTCTGATAAAGAGCTAAATGTTTGACAAAATCATCTATCATTATGAAGTATAATTTGTCATAATAGTTTGATCGAATGTACATATCAAAATGATGGTTTCCTACAAGTATGTATACCACTGCTATTTGCACAACATTGTCCTTGTCTCAGTGTTAGTGGAACATTGCACTTTGAGAAATTTACAATAGATTATCAGTCTTCTTACAATCTTATATAATATGATTAGAAAACAGATCCACTGGCTAAATACCTATTGTGTGCCTGGTGCTTGACACAGTTTACTTGTAATGCTCAGAACATTTCGCAAATGAAGAAAAAGAGAATCAGAGAGATTAAATGGCTCTCACAATGTTAATGAGATTTTAATCTGCCATTAACACCAGAACTGGGGGGCTTTACAATATAACATTATACTTTACTTTTACATTCTCACTATAAACCAATAAAATAAGTCAGTAGAATATATTAACTGTACATCACAGATGAGGAAGTAAAAATAGGCACACTGATGTGCATACGGTCACACAGTAAGACATAAGCAGAATATAAATATATTAGGTTAACAATTTCTTTCAACAAAATACTGTTTTTGTATAAATTTTAATTCTGGGTGTTTATGTTGTCCCTAGGTTTAAATTCTGCCTTGCTAAGGTTTTTTTTTGTTCTTCAAAGTTATATGTTAGTTATTTTTCTTCATAGATTAGACAGACTACTTTAAACAAATAATGAACAATCTTAAACACAAAAAACACTCAACTTACAAAAATAATAAATCTAATTTGCTTAGAACAGTCTAATAAGTGGTCTCTAGGTAAGTACTTACGAAAGGAAAGCTAATAAAATTTAGGAAACCTGAACTTAAATTAAGTGGCCACTTAATGTCTTCATATAATATATACTATTTTGACTACATAATTATATATTTATTATAAGCTATTTAAAATATATATACATAAAGCTCATAAATGAATATGATGATTTTCATAAGATGTGACTAAGTTTTTTTTTCTGATGCTTTTGCACACGTTTTATAGGTATTTTCAGTGCCATCAGCATGATAATACATGTTGCTCTATTTGCTTTATTGTACCTATATGTCAATGATATATAAGAACTCATTCAAATTTAAATCATTAATAATTGGCATGCCACATTGCAGTCCACATACAGACTTTCAAACTAAGAATAAATTAATTGATATATGAGTTGTATGCTGAAAACTAGTATAGATAAAATTACATTGAATTATTAATTGTGTAGACAGCCTGAGGTTAATAATGATTCTGAGCTGCTCACATTTCTGAAAGCACTTTATTCTTCTGGCCATGGCATTGCCAGAAACAATTACTAAGTCAAGAAATGGGAAGGTAAAGTTACATGGAACTGAAATCATAATTAGTCTCTGACCTGGTTTTGATACCAATTAAGTTCTACTCTTCTATTTTCTTTTAAATAATGCAGACGTGCCTTTCTCTTCTTTTCATAAATATGTTTTAATATTTACCATTAAATGATGTCCTGTACCACATGGCTCTAATCCAGGGGCATCACTAATGAGAACTTAATAGTTCTTAACAGTTTACCATTAGGCAGTTCCAATGTCAACAGCCCAGAGAGGTTAAACTGGTACAAATAAATTGTCCCCTTTGCCTTATCTTTCCACAGAACGCACTGAAGCAATTCATTGTACCCTGGGGGTTTGATAAGCAGGAATATTCCAATTTGTTTCTTCACTGACAGCCCCTAAGGTTACATTACAGCAAAAGTTGTGAAATGCACAGGATCACTGTGATCTTGACAAATAATAGATATTAGCCAAAATTTGTGGTTCAAAAAAGAAATCACTGAAAGTGACCTTTGAAGAAAATTGGTATTGAAATAGAATGGTATGATTCCTGCCCAGTAAAATCCAATAATCTTTAAATATCAGGGTAGCATCTTCAAAAAGCTGTGTTGGCCTAAAATCAGTATCTATAGTTCTGACTATGCTCTTGAAATAGCTCTGTGGCCTTAAACTTAGAAAAGAGTCAGTGGAGGAGTAACGTCAAGATGTTGACAGATGTTCTGGGTGTTATATGCAACTAATGAATCATCGAGCCTTACATCGGAAACCGGGGATGTACTGTATGGTGACTAACATAATATAATAAAAAATCATTAAAAAAAAAAAAAGATGTTGACAGATGTTGTCCCTGACTTCCGTCCACCTCAGAAGAAGACCAACTAACAACTTTCCCATAGACAAACCCTATTGTGAAAATCCCAGAACCTGGGTATGAGGGTGAAGCATTCCTCCAAAACACAAAGACTGAAAAGGACCACATTAAAGGAGTAAGAGGAACAGCTTTGCTTTGACTGCATTATGCTACCCCCAGGTTGGCATAGCGAGGCACCAAGAGGGCCCTCTTAGGTCTACTGTTTCCCAATGGGAAAAGAGAACTGAAGGTGGATATTTGCATTTGCAGTATTGCAAAACATTTTTTAAGAGGCCCACATAGGTCTTACCTCATAGGGACCACAGGCAAAAACTATGGAACTCAAACACTGGGGATCTGATAGAAATGGAAAGGGGTACAGCTTACAACAACAACAGCATTCAGATCTTGGTGACCCAAATTTCTGCTTGTAGCAGCACCCAAGCAGAATGGACCAGTAGCCATGTCTGGCTAGCGAGCTTGGTTGATAGTTCTACCTGATTTGGGTTCCCAGCTAAAGAGCCATTCTGGCCATGGAGACTATTCTATGTCCTCATCAAGGCAGGGGAGCAAAATTAGCAGTCCCACTCAATTTCTAAGCATAGCTTCCAGTCCCTCCCCACTGGGAAGTCTGGCCACAGATGCCTATCATCTGTGCATACCAAGGAGCCTGAACATTGATCCTGAGTCTTGGCGCCCAGTCTACAGCACTGCCCCGCCACAAAGCCCAGTCTAAAACTTCACCTAGCAGAAGAGCCCACCCTAATGATGCCAGATTTTTTAACACAGCCTATGGCCTTGCCCAGGCAGGGAGCCCAGCCATGATCCTGCCCAAATACGGAGCATATTCTGCAGCTGTACCCAACAGTAAAGTCTGGACAGTCACCCAGCCTAATCACAGAGCAGGTTCCAGCTATGCCCAACTGTGGAGTACAGCTGAAAGCTCCACTTGATGCAAGAGTCTGACCAAGACCAGCCACAACAAGGTCTAATGCCCAACGCTGAGACATAGCCAATGGCCTCTGTGAAGCCCACCCTGTAGCCCCACTCAACTTCAGAGCATAGCCTCCAGCCCTACCTGACTACAGAGCAGAGTCAAAGAACCTGTCTGACCATGAAGCACAGCCCATGCCCTTCCCAAGCATGGAGTTCAGCCAGCAGCACTATCTATCTGGTGAGCAAAACCTGAGGCTCCTCTGATCAGAAACAATGAAAGAGCATAGCCTGCCGAACTGCACATTCCAACTAGTAGTACTGCCTTGCCAGGAAACACGGCCTATGACCACACCTGACCAGAGGTGATTGTAGAGATTAGCTAGTGGCCCTACTTGATTATGGAACACACTGAGCAGGCCTAGCCTAGCAGAGAGACCACACAGTGGCTCCACTAGAATGTGGAACACAGCCAGTAAGCTCACCCAACCATGGAGCCCACCCAGTGGCACCCTCCTTGACCTTAGAGCACAGGCAGTGGTCTAACCTGACTAGAGACCCAATAGCATGCCCTGCTTACCCATGGACACTACCAGCCGACCCACCCAGTATTCCCAGCTGAACTGACTGGTATAGGTCTTCCCCTGACAAAGAGAACTTGTAAAATCTGAACAACCTACTCAAATGCACAGATACCAACTACAAGGATACAAAGATTACAAAGGATCAGATAAACTTACACCAGCAAAAGACACTATTAAACTTCAATAACTGACCCTAAAGAAATGGGGATCTATGAACTGACAAATAATTAAGAATAATCCTTTTAAACAATGTCAGCAAACTAGAACACAGACAGACAACTAAATGAAGTGAGGAAAATAACACATGATGAAAATAAGAAGTTCAAAAAAGACATAGAAACCAACAAAAGAAAAAAACAAACACCAAAACCAGAAATCCTAGAACTAAAGGTAGGACAAATCTGAAGAATTCAATAATGACCTTCTACATTAACTCAACCAAACAGAAGAAAGAACCGATGAACTAGAAGACAAATCATTTGAAATTATTCAGAAAAGCTACAAGGAAAAAGAATGAAATAGAATGAAGAAAGACTATGGGATGTACGGACAGGACTGAAAGTAACGATACACTCATTATAAGAATCCTGGAAGAAAAAGAGAAGGATAAAGGGACAGAAAGTCTATTTAAAGCAGTTATGGCTGGACATCTCCAAAGATTTGGGAAGAGAAATGAACATCCAGATTCATGAGATCCAACAGAATCCAAGTAGGTTGAATCAGAAAAGGGTTACAATGAGACACATTATAATTAAATTGTCAAAAGTCAAGGACAAAGACAGAATTTTGAAACCAGCAAGAGAAAAGCAACTCATCACATATAAGAAACTATAAGTGTATTTCTCAGCAGAAGCTTTATAGCCCAGGAAAGAGTGGAATGATATATTCAATATACTGAAAGAAAAAAGCTGTCATCTAAGAATGCTACACTGCCAAAATGGTTCTTAAAAAATGGAGGAATAAAGCCTTTCCCAGACAAACAAATAGTGAGGGAGTTCTTCACAAGTAGAGACATGTCTTACAAGAAATGCTAAAGAGCAAACTTCAAGTTGAAATGAGAGAATGCTAATGAACATTATAAAAACATACGAATGTGTAAAACTTATATGTAAAGGTAAATATAGAGTCAAAGTCAGATTCTGTAATATTATAATGGTGGTGTATCAATCAAAATTCTAGTTTAGAAGTTAAAAAGCAAATGAATTAAAAATAACTATAACTATAATAATTTGTTATTGGATACACAATATGAAACACATATAAATTGTAACATCAATAACCTAAAACTGTGAGGGGGGAGAAGTAAAAGTACAAAGTTTCTTTTTTTTGTTTTTTAAAGATTTTATCCATTTATTCGACAGAGATAGAGACAGCCAGCGAGAGAGGGAACACAAGCAGGGGAAGTGGGAGAGGAAGAAGCAGGCTCATAGCAGAGGAGCCTGATGTGGGGCTCGATCCCACAACGCAAGGATCACGCCCTGAGCCGAAGGCAGACGCTTAACCGCTGTGCCACCCAGGCGCCCCGAAAGTACAAAGTTTCTGTATGCTATCCAAGTTAAGTTGTTTTGAGCTTAAAATAGAATGTTAAGAATACATTTTATGTAAGCCTCATGGTTATCAGAAAGGAAAAACCTGTAGCCGATACAGAAAAGATTATGACAAAGCAGGGGCGCCTGGGTGGCACAGCGGTTAAGCGTCTGCCTTCGGCTCAGGGCATGATCCCGGCATTATGGGATCGAGCCCCACATCAGGCTCCTCCGCTATGAGCCTGCTTCTTCCTCTCCCACTCCCCCTGCTTGTGTTCCCTCTCTAGCTGGCTGTCTCTATCTCTGTCGAATAAATAAATAAAATCTTTAAAAAAAAAAAAAGGTTATGACAAAGCAGTCAAAGCACACAGCTACAAAATCATCAAATCACTAAGGAAGATAGCAAAAGAGGAAGCAAGAAACAAAATATCTAGGATAGAAAACAACTCACCCTCTGCCTCTGCCCCTCCCCATACTTGTGGTCTCTTTTTTGCTCTCTCTCTATCTCATGCACACTCTCTTTCTCAAATAAATAAATAAAATATTTAAAAATAAAATAAATTAAAAATGTTCACAAGGGACACAAAAGGTCATTATATAATGATAGGGGGATCAAATTATCAAGAAGCTAAAACAATTGTAAATATTTATGCACCTAACATCACAGCTCCAAAATATATAAAGTAAATCTAACAGAACTAAAAGGAGAAATACACATCAGTATAATAATAAATGGAGCTTTAATACTCTATTCTCAACAATGGAGAGATCATCCAGATAGAAAACCAATATAACAAAAGCAGATATTATAACAATATATTCCAAAGTGACCTAATAGACATATACAGAACATTGCATCCAACAATAGAATACATATTCTTCTAAAGAACACACAGAACATTTTCCAACATTGATCA
Organism: Ursus americanus; assembly: GCF_024610735.1. Lineage (NCBI taxonomy): Eukaryota > Metazoa > Chordata > Mammalia > Carnivora > Ursidae > Ursus > Ursus americanus. The sequence continues at coordinate 42,577,054 of NC_142136.1, forward strand.
TATGTATGGCCACAAACCAAATTTCAACAAATTCAAGAAGATAGAAACTATACCCAGTATTTTTTCCAAACACAATGGTATAAAACTGGAAATCAGTAATAGGAAGAAAACTAGAAAATTCACAAATATGTGGAAATTAAACAACACACTCCTGAACACACTCCTGAATAACCAGTGGGTCAAAGAAGAAATCAAATGGGTTATCAAAAATACATTGAGACAAGACTTCTGAGGAAGATGGTGGAATAGGAGGATCCGAGGCTCACCTCATCCCATGAATACACATAGATAATACCCACATTAGGGATTAAGGACTTAAATGTGAGACCTGAAACCATAAAAATCCTAGGAAAGAGCACAGGCAGTAATTTTTCTCACCCTGGTCATAGCAATATTTTTCTAGATATGTCTCCTGAGGCAAGGGAAACAAAAGCAAAAATAAACTACTGGGGGTATATCAAAATGAAAAGGTTTTGCACAGCAGAGGAAACAGTCAACAAAACTAAAAGACAACCTACTGAACGAGAGAAGCTATTTCCAAATGATATATCTAATAAAAGGTTAATATCCAAAGCATCTAAAGAACTTACAGAACTCAACACCAGAAAAACAATAATCCAATTAAAAAATGGGCAGAAGACATGAACAGATATTTCTCCAAAGAACACATACAGATGGCCAACAAACAACTACAAAGATGCTGAACATCACTCATCATGAGGGAAATGCAAATCAAAACTGCAATGAGATAACACCACACATCTGTCAGAATGGCTAAAACGAAAAACACAAGAAACAAGTGTTGGTAACGATATGCAGAAAAAGGAACCCTCATGCACTGCTGGTGGGAATGCAAACAACCACTGTGGAAAACAATATGGACATTGCTGAAAAAATTAAAAATAGAACTACCATATGATCCAGTCATTCCACTACAGGGTATTTACCCAAAGAATATGAAAACACTAATTCAAAAGGATATACGCACCCTTGTTTATTGTAGCATTATTTATAATAATCAAATTGTGGAAGCAGCCCAATGGCCCATTGATATATGAATGGATAAAGCAAAAGTGGTATATGTATGTATATATATATATACACACACACACACACACATATATATATACACATACATTGCATATATACAATGGTATATTACTTGCCATACATAAGAATGAAATATTGCCATTTGCAACAAAATGGATAGATCTAGACGGTATAATACTAAGTGAAATAAGTCAGTCAGAGAAAGACAAATACCACATGATTTCACTCATATGTGAAATTTAAGAAGCAAATGAACAAAGGAAAAAGAGACAAAAAACCAGACCCTTAACTATAGAGAACTGATGGTACCAGAGGAGAGGTGGGTGGAAGGGGTGGACAAAATATTTAAAAGGGATTATGAGTACATTTAGCTTGATGAGCACTGAGTAATGATGCATAGAATTGTTAAATCACTATATTGTACACCTGAAACTAATATAACACTGTATGTCAATTATACTGGAATTAAATTTTTTTAATTAAAAAAATATATATATATTGAGTCAAATAAAAATGGAAACACAACATACCAAAAATGATCAGATGCAGCAAAAGCAATTCTAAGAAGAAAATTTACAGCTAAATACATACATCAAGAATAAAGAGCAATCTCAAATAAACACTCCAAGGAGCTAGAAAAAGAACAAACTAAGCCCAATGTTCACAGAAAAAAGGAAAAAATAAACACTAGAGCAGAAGTAAATGAAACTGCGACTAGGAAAACAGCAGAAAATATTTTAAAAACTAAGTGTTGGTTCTTTAAATGATAAAGAAAATTGACAAAACTTTAGGTAGACTAACAAGAAATTTTGATAGAGGACTCAAATCAATAAATTTATAAGTTAAAGAGGAGACATTAAAAAAGATATCTCAGGACTACACAGGACCATAAGAGACTACTATGAACATTACACACCAACAAATTGGACAACTTAGTAAAAACGGATGAAGTTTTAGAAACATACAAAACATACAACTGACCAACACCAACTCATGAAGAAGCAGAAAACCTGAATAGACCAGTAATGATAATATAATTGAATTAGTAATCAACAAGCTTCAACTAAGAAAACCCAGGACCAGAAGATTTCACTGAATTCTATAGACAGTAGATTGGTAGTTGAGGAAGTGGGGAGAAGTGCATGTAAATCCAATGGTTATAATATGTAGTCATAATATAAATAAGTTCTGAGTATACGATGTACCACATGGTGGCTATAGTTAACAATACTGTATTGTTAACTTGAAAGTTGCTGAAGAGTAAATCTGAAAAGTTGTTAGTGCACCCACAACCAAAATGATTACTATGTGAGGTAATGGATATGTTAACCAATCTTATTTTGTTAATAATTTCTCAATATAAGCATAAGTCAAATCATCACTCTATCAACATTAAACTTATGCAATGGTATATGTTAATTATCTCAATAAAATCAAAAAAGCAATGAAATAAATACTTAATACCAAAAATAAAGTCAACAGAAATATCAGGTTGTTTGGTGGTGATGAGGCATTCCTGTTAATTCTAAAATCTGCATAACTCTAATTAAGTGCATCTTTCCTCATCATGAAATAGGATGTCAAAATTAGTGATTTTTAAAAAGTAGAGTGGGAAAGGGGCACCTGGGTGGCTCAGTTGGTTAAGCATCTGCCTTTGGCTCAGGTCGTGATCCCAGGGTCCTGGGAAAGAGCCCTGTGTCGTGCTCCCTGCTCAGTAAGGAGTCTGCTTTTCCCTTTCCTTCTGTACCGCCCCCCATGCTCTCGCACTCTCTCAAATAAATAAATAAATAAATAATCTTTTTTTAAAAAAGTAAAGTGGGATAGAGGAGACAGAAGAAAATAGTATTAAATGTGTTCTAAACTAGGTGATTATCAAAGTCAAAAAACATTTAAGTAAACCTTCTGCTCAATAGTTAGCCAAAGTATAACTTTTAGTTAATACAAGCACATTTTGAGAGAAATAGGTACAGTCTTATATTTTGTAATAAAAGTCAACATAATTTAAGAAATTGTTCATAGTAGGGATATGTGGCTCAGTTGGCTGGGCAGCCAACTCTTCATCATTTCATGATCTCAAGGTCATAAAATCGAGCCCTGCCTCAGGCTCCACACTGGGTGTAGAGCCTGCTTAGGATTCTCTCTTCCTCCCTTTGGCCCTGTCCCTGCCTGCCTGCCACCCCTGCTAGTACAGGCTCTCTCTCTCCCTCTCTAAAAAAAAAAAAGAAAGAAAGAAAGAAAAAAGAAAAGAAAAGAAATTGTTCATAGTATACAGAGAACAATGTTGAGAAAGAATTTTAAGGGAATTAGAAGTATTAAAAGTACTCAGTACAAAGTATTAGAAGATGTGGTCTATGTTCATTAAGCATAAGCAAAGGGAAAATAAATAAATAGGTATAAACCTAAGACATGGAATAACACTATCAAATTTGTATGTGTGTAATGTGTACATGTATAACATCATAGCAAACCATCACATTCTCCTATTACCTCATTAATTAATCTAGGCTACCAGTAACAGCCTCCATTCATATCAATGCATGGAATATGTATGTGAATCCATTTGTTCATACTACTTCCACGAACATTTGTATGTACATGGGGCTTTGCAGGGGAAAGCAATATCAAACAAGAAGTCAAGAGTATAGCTAGATAAAGAAATTTAATTAATAAACTATTTCAGCTGAGCTGGGAGGAGACACTTTGCCTTATGATGAAGAGAGTAGCTAAATA